>NW_026970183.1:0-300000 GCF_028390025.1 Pseudophryne corroboree | reverse complement strand
CAGACGAGGTTTGAAGCCAACTTTGACCCACTGCTTGGATGACATCACTTGCTGCCTTTCCAATGAAGCAAGTTTAATTTAATAATAGGTGAAAAACCATCCCTACAAAGGTGTTAATCAGATACTTGGCTTTGTGGACACTTTTCAGAGCACAAATTTGTTAGCATAAAAATAAAGCCAGATAATGAAGAGCTGTTTAATCACTCAATTGGATTTTTCTGCCAGCATATTTCTTTTTCTCTGCAACCCACTGCTAAATTGTGCTTCGTGGCTGTTTTTTTTATAAAATCACTTAATCAAATCTAACTCTGATTACATCAGAGAAGGCCAGGTACCCTACACCATAAGAGGTGGTTTGAAATTTTTACTTGTCTACTTAAAGATCACCAAAATCTGATAACGAGGTCAATTACGTCCCTAGGTGGGATTGAACCACCAACCTTTTGGTTAACAACTGAACACGCTAACTGTTTGCGCCTCAGAGACACTTTGCAAAAGTACATACTGACAAAGGTTAATAAGCATTCATCTAGAACGTTTCCTAGAAAAACTTTAAAAAGTCAATAATCTGGAGAGTTTTTGTAAGATGTTCCTTCCATCAACCAATGAAGAAACACATTGGTACTTTCCCATGATGAGTGAGTGCTTCAGGATCTCTTGCACTTACATGTGCAGCAAAGGACTACAATGGAAGCATGCTGGGCCTATAACCCAGAGGTAGGCAGATTGCAACTGTCCTCTGCTATATGCATTTTTTTTGTTAATTAAAGTAATCCAAAACTGGGATTGATATTTTGGCTCTTTTATTTTTACTTAAAGTACAATAACTTTTACTGTTTTAATTTGTTTTAATAATATATTGACAGTATTGTTTTCTTTCAAAAATCCACTTAATTTTCTTTACCCTATTATTAAAATGGTAATTGACAAAAACAAACTACATTGTCACCAGAAGAGCAATACAAAATGTACAAGTGATATATTAAAATCATCTTTTCAGCTTGAATTTCAATGATGCATTGAGGTAACGATTTTGTGAGAAACATCTTCACCCTTAAATAAAGATTTTCTTAATTCCCTACCTGTGTGCTAATTAGATATCACCTTGTTTTCACATTAAACAGACTTTCACATGAGAAAGCAGCAAGGATGCAGTGGCGTTAATGTTTCCTGGTGTCAACCTGTATTATTTCAGTAGACATTGAAATGAGGATGCATCTTGCTGCCTTTCCAATGAAGCAAGTTTAATTTAGTAATAGGTTAAAAACCATCCCTACAAAGGTGTTAATCAGAGACTTGGCTTTGTGGACACTTTTCAGAGAACAAATTTGTTAGCATAAAAATAAAGCCAGAAAATGAAGAGCTGTTTAATCACTCAATTGGATTTTTCTGCCAGCATTTTTCTTTTTCTCTGCAACCCACTGCTAAATTGTGCTTCCTAGCTGTTTTTTTTATAAAATCACTTAATCAAATCTAACTCTGATTACATCAGAGAAGGCCAGGTACCCTACACCATAAGAGGGGGTTTGAAATTTTGACTTGTCTACTTAAAGATCACCGAAATCTGATAACAAGGTCAATTACGTCCCTGGGTGGGATTGAACCACCAACCTTTTGGTTAATAGCCTTATACACTAACTGATTGCGCCACAGCGACACTTTTCAAAAGTACATACTGACAAAGGCTAATAAGCATTCATCTAGAACGTTTCCTAGAAACATTTTAAAAAGTCAATAATGTGGAGAGTTTTTGTAAGATGTTTCTTCCATCAACCAATGAAGAAACACATTGGTACTTTCCTATGATATGTGAGTGCTTCAGGATCTCTTGCACTTACATGTGCAGCAGAGTACTGTAATGGAAGCATGCTGGGTCCATAACCCAGAGGTAGGCAGATTGAAACTATCCTCTGCTATATGCATTGTTTTTATTAATTAAAGTAATCCAAAACTGGGATTGATATTTTTGCTCTTTTATTTTTACTTAAAGTACAATAACTTTTACCATTTTAATTTGTTTTAATAGTATATTGACAGTATTGTTTTCTTTCAAAAATCCAATTAATTTTCTTTACCCGATTATTAAAATGGTAATTGACAAAAACAATCTACATTGTCACCAGAAGAGCAGTACAAAATGTACAAGTGATATATTAAAATCATCTTTCCAGCTTGAATTTCAATGATGCCTTGGTGCAACAATTTTGTGAGAAACATCTTCACCCATAAAGAAAGATTTTCTTAATTCCTTACCTGTGTGCTGATTAGATATCACCTTGTTTTCACATTAAACAGACTTCCCCATGAGGAAGCAGCAAGGATGCAGTGACGTTTATGTTTCCTGGTGTCAACCTGTATTATTTCAGTAGACATTGAAATGAGGATGCATCTTGCTGCCTTTCCAATGAAGCAAGTTTAATTCAGTAATAGGTGAAAAACCATTCCTACAAAGGTGTTAATCAGAGACTTGGCTTTGTGGACACTTTTCAGAGAGCAAATTTGTTAGCATAAACATAAAATCAGAAAATGAAGAGCTGTTTAATCACTCAATTGGACTTTTCTGCCAGCATAATTTTTTTTCTCTGCAACCCACTGCTAAATTGTGCTTCCTAGCTGTTTTTTATAAAATCACTTAATCAAATCTAATTCTGATTACATCAGAGAAGGCCGGGTACCCTACACCATAAGAGGGGGTTTGAAATTTTGACTTGTCTACTTAAAGATCACCAAAATCTGATAACAAGGTCTATTACGTCCCTGGGTGGGATTGAATCACCAACCTTTAGGTTAATAGCCATACACACTAACTGATTGCGCCACAGCGACACTTCGCAAAAGTACATACTGACAAAGGCTAATAAGCATTCATCTAGAACGTTTCCTAGAAAAACTTTAAAAAGTCAATAATCTGGAGAATTTTTGTAAGAAACACATTGGTACATTCCCATGATGAGTGAGTGCTTCAGGATCTCTTGCACTTACATGGGCTATTAACCAAAAGGTTCCCACCCAGTGATGTAATTGACCTTGTGATCAGATTTTGGTGATCTTTAAGTAGACAAGTCAAAATTTCAAACCCCCTCTTATGGTGTAGGGTACCTGGCCTTCTCTGACGTAATCAGAGTTAGATTTAATTAAGGTGCACAAGGGCATAGAAGGGAGCGGTTTAAGAAAAGAGAAGTGGAAACAGACAGCAAACTAGGCTGGAGAGAGACCTGAGACAAAGAGATCTGAATTATACGAGAGCCGACCAGGGGAAACACAAATTATGCAGTCAAGTTTCCCACATTTGGGGAAATCGCAGGAGCAGCACACCCAGATTGCAATGGGTGAGCCTTTCCCTGGGAGAAGCACCTTCCTGATCATAGTATCTCACCTGGCAGGTAAGTAGGAGTTGGGCTAGTGCTGGGGAGGGTCGCTGCTCGGGTACCCCCCTGTCAAGTGAAGGAGATCCAACTGAGGCAGCACAAGGGAACTCTCGAAAGAAGAACAAGGCTAGAGGAAGATCTGAGACAAAGAAATCTGACTTTTACCAGAGCTGACCAGAGGAAAGCACAAACACAGTACCCCACTACCACCAGGAAACATTAACGCCACTGCATCCTTGCTGCTTTCTCATGTGGAAGTCTATTTAATGTGAAAACAAGGTGATATCTAATTAGCACACAGAAAAGAAAATTAAGTGAATTTTTGAAAGAAAACAATACTGTCAATATACTATTAAAACAAATTAAAATGGTAAAAGTTATTGTACTTTAAGTAAAAATAAAAGAGCAAAAATATCAATCCCAGTTTTGGATTACTTTAATTAACAAAAAAAATGCATATAGCAGAGGATAGTTTCAATCTTTCTACCTCTGGGTTATGGGCCCAGCATGCTTCCATTGCAGTACTCTGCTGCACATGTAAGTGCAAGAGATCCTGAAGCACTCACTCATCATGGGAAAGTACCAATGTGTTTCTTCATTGGTTGATGGCAGAAACATCTTACAAAAACACTCCAGATTATTGACTTTTTAAAGTTTTTCTAGGAAACGTTCTAGATGATTGTTTATTAGCCTTTGTCAGTATGTAATTTTGCAAAGTGTCGCTGTGGCGCAATCAGTTAGTGTGTATGGCTATTAACCAAAAGGTTGGTGGTTCAATCCCACCCAGGGATGTAATTGACTTTGTTATCAGATTTTGGTGATCTTTAAGTAGACAAGTCAAAATTTCAAACCCCCTGTTATGGTGTTAGGTATTTAGACTTCTCTGATGTAATCAGAGTTAGATTTGATTCAGTGATTTTATAAAAACAGCTAGGAAGCACAATTTAGCAGTGGGTTGCAAAGAAAAAGAAATATGCTGGCAAAAAAAATCCAATTGAGTGATTAAACAGCTCTTGGATGGTTTTTCACCTATTACTAAATTAAACTTGCTTCATTGGAAAGGCAGCAAGATGCATCCTCATTTCAATATCTACTGAAATAATACAGGTTGACACCAGGAAACATTAACGCCACTGCATCCTTGCTGCTTTCTCATGTGGAAGTCTGTTTAATGTGAAAACAAGGTGATATCTAATTAGCACACAGGTAAGGAATTAAGAAAATCTTTATTAAAGGGTGAAGATGTTTCTCACAAAATCGTTGCCCCAATGCATCATTGAAATTCAAGCTGGAAAGATGATTTTAATATATCACTTGTACATTTTGTATTGCTCTTCTGGTGACAATGTAGTTTGTTTTTGTCAATTACCATTTTAATAATCGGGTAAAGAAAATTAATTGGATTTTTGAAAGAAAACAATACTGTCAATATACTATTAAAACAAATTAAAATGGTAAAAGTTATTGTACTTTAAGTAAAAATAAAAGAGCAAAAATATCAATCCCAGTTTTGGATTACTTTAATTAACAAAAAAAAATGCATATAGCAGAGGATAGTTTCAATCTGCCTACCTCTGGGTTATGGACCCAGCATGCTTCCATTACAGTACTCTGCTGCACATGTAAGTGCAAGAGGTCCTGAAGCACTCACTTATCATGGGAAAGTTCCAATGTGTTTCTTTATTGGTTGATGGAAGAAACATCTTACAAAAACTCTCCACATTATTGACTTTTTAAAATGTTTCTAGGAAACGTTCTAGATGAATGCTTATTAGCATTTGTCAGTATGTACTTTTGCAAAGTGTCGCTGTGGCGCAATCAGTCTGTGTGTATGGTTATTAACTAAAAGGTTGGTGGTTCAATCCCACCCAGGGACGTAATTGACCTTGTTATCAGATTTTGGTGATCTTTAAGTAGACAAGTCAAAATTTCAAACCCCCTTTTATGGTGTAGGGTACCTGGCCTTCTCTGATGTAATCAGAGTTAGATTTGATTCAGTGATTTTATAAAAACAGCTAGGAAGCACAATTTAGCAGTGAGTTGCAGAGAAAAAGAAATATGCTGGCAAAAAAATCCAATTGAGTGATTAAACAGCTCTTCATTTTCTGGCTTTATTTTTATGCTAACAAATTTGTTCTCTGAAAAGTGTCCACAAAGCCAAGTCTCTGATTAACACCTTTGTAGGGATGGTTTTTCACCTATTACTAAATTAAACTTGCTTCATTGGAAAGGCAGCAAGATGCATCCTCATTTCAATGTCTACTGAAATAATACAGGTTGACACCAGGAAACATTAACGCCACTGCATCCTTGCTGCTTTCGCATGTGGAAGTCTGTTTAATGTGAAAACAAGGTGATATCTAATTAGCACACAGGTAAGGAATTAAGAAAATCTTTATTTAAGGGTGAAGATGTTTCTCACAAAATCGTTGCCCCAATGCATCATTGAAATTCAAGCTGGAAAGATGATTTTAATATATCACTTGTACATTTTGTATTGCTCTTCTGGTGACAATGTAGTTTGTTTTTGTCAATTACCATTATAAAAATAGGGTAAAGAAAATTAAGTGGATTTTTGAAAGAAAACAATACTGTCAATATACTATTAAAACAAATTAAAATGGTAAAAGTTATTGTACTTTAAAGTAAAAATAAAAGAGCAAAAATATCAATCCCAGTTTTGGATTACTTTAATTAACAATAAAAAATGCATATAGCAGAGGATAGTTTCAATCTGCCTACCTCTGGGTTATGGGCCCAGCATGTTTCCAATGCAGTACTCTGCTGCACATGTAAGTGCAAGAGATCCTGACGCACTCACTCATCATGGGAAAGTACCAATGTGTTTCTTCGTTGGTTGATGGAAGAAACATCTTACAAAAACTCTCCAGATTATTGACTTTTTAAAGTTTTTCTAGGAATCGTTCTAGATGAATGCTTATTAGCCTTTGTCAGTATGAAAGTTTGCAAAGTGTCTCTGTGGCGCAATCGGTTAGTGTGTTTGGTTATTAATCAAAGGGTTGGTGGTTCAATCCCACCCAGGGATGTAATTGACCTTATTATCAGATTTTGGTGATCTTTAAGTAGACTAGTCAAAATTTCAAACCCCCTCTTATGGTGTAGGGTACCTGGCCTTCTCTGATGTAATCAGAGTTAGATTTGATTAAGTGATTTTATAAAAAAACAGCTAGGAAGCACAATTTAGCAGTGGGTTGCAGAGAAAAAGAAATATGCTGGCAGAAAAATCCAATTGAGTGATTAAACTGCTCTTCATTTTCTGGCTTTATTTTTATGCTAACTAATTTGTTCTCTGAAAAGTGTCCACAAAGCCAAGTGTCTGATTAACATCTTTGTAGGGATGGTTTTTCACCTATTACTAAATTAAACTTGCTTCATTGGAAAGGCAGCAAGATGCATCCTCATTTCAATATCTACGGAAATAATACAGGTTGACACCAGGAAACATTAACGCCACTGCATCTTTGCTGTTTTCTCATGTGGAAGTCTGTTTAATGTGAAAACAAGGTGATATCTAATTAGCACACAGGTAAGGAATTAAGAAAATCTTTATTTAAGGGTGAAGATGTTTCTCACAAAATCGTTGCCCCAATGCATCATTGAAATTCAAGCTGGTAAGATGATTTTAATATATCACTTGTACATTTTGTATTGCTCTTCTGGTGACAATGTAGTTTGTTTTTGTCAATTACCATTTTAATAATCGGGTAAAGAAAATTAATTGGATTTTTGAAAGAAAACAATACTGTCAATATACTATTAAAACAAATTAAAATGGTAAAAGTTATTGTACTTTAAGTAAAAATAAAAGAGCACAAATATCAATCCCAGTTTTGGATTACTTTAATTAACAAAAAAAATGCATATAGCAGAGGATAGTTTCAATCTGCCTACCTCTGGGTTATGGACCCAGCATGCTTCCATTACAGTACTCTGCTGCACATGTAAGTGCAAGAGATCCTGAAGCACTCACTCATCATGGGAAAGTACCAATGTGTTTCTTCATTGGTTGATGGAAGAAACATCTTACAAAAACTCTCCAGATTATTGACTATTTAAAGTTTTTATAGGAAACGTTCTAGATGAATGCTTATTAGCCTTTGTCAGTAAGTACTTTTGCAAAGTGTCGCTGTGGCGCAATCAGTTAGTGTGTATGGCTATTAACCAAAAGGTTGGTGGTTCAACCCCACCCAGGGACGTAATTGACCTTGTTATCAGATTTTGTTGATCTTTAAGTAGACAAGTCAAAATTTCGAAAACCCCTGTTATGGTGT
Source organism: Pseudophryne corroboree (assembly GCF_028390025.1). Classification (NCBI taxonomy): domain Eukaryota; kingdom Metazoa; phylum Chordata; class Amphibia; order Anura; family Myobatrachidae; genus Pseudophryne; species Pseudophryne corroboree. The sequence goes on along the minus strand of NW_026970183.1, from coordinate 292,340 downwards.
AGGGCAGGCATTCCCAACCGCGGTCCTCAAGGCACACCAACAGTGCAGGTTTTAGTGATATCCAGGCTTCAGCACAGATGGTTAAATCAAAATAACTGAGGTACTAATTAAGTCACCTGTGTTCAAGCCTGGATTTCACTAAAACCAGGACTGTTAGTGTGCCTTGAGGACCGTGGTTGGGAAACACTGGTGTAGGGTACCTGGCCTTCTCTGATGTAATCAGAGTTAGATTTGATTCGGTGATTTTATAAAAACAGCTAGGAAGCACAATTTAGCAGTGGGTTGCAGAGAAAAAGAAATATGCTGGCAAAAAAATCCAATTGAGTGATTAAACAGCTCTTCATTTTCTGGCTTTATTTTTATGCTAACAAATTTGTTCTCTGAAAAGTGTCCACAAAGCCAAGTATCTGATTAACATCTTTGTAGGGATGGTTTTTCACCTATTACTAAATTAAACTTGCTTCATTGGAAAGGCAGCAAGATGCATCCTCATTTCAATATCTACTGAAATAATACAGGTTGACACCAGGAAACATTAACGCCACTGCATCCTTGCTGCTTTCTCATGTGGAAGTCTGTTTAATGTGAAAACAAGGTGATATCTAATTAGCACACAGGTAAGGAATTAAGAAAATCTTTATTTAAGGGTGAAGATTTTTCTCACAAAATCGTTGCCCCAATGCATCATTGAAATTCAAGCTGGAAAGATGATTTTAATATATCACTTGTACATTTTGTATTGCTCTTCTGGTGACAATGTAGTTTGCTTTTGTCAATTACCATTTTAATAATCGGGTAAAGAAAATTAATTGGATTTTTGAAAGAAAACAATACTGTCAATATACTATTAAAACAAATTAAAATGGTAAAAGTTATTGTACTTTAAGTAAAAATAAAAGAGCAAAAATATCAATCCCAGTTTTGGATTACTTTAATTAACAAAAAAAATGCATATAGCAGAGGATAGTTTCAATCTGCCTACCTCTGGGTTATGGACCCAGCATGCTTCCATTACAGTACTCTGCTGCACATGTAAGTGCAAGAGATCCTGAAGCACTCACTCATCATGGGAAAGTACCAATGTGTTTCTTCATTGGTTGATGGAAGAAACATCTTACAAAAACTCTCCACATTATTGACTTTTTAAAATGTTTCTAGGAATCGTTCTAGATGAATGCTTATTAGTCTTTGTCAGTATGTACTTTTGCAAAGTGTCGCTGTGGCGCAATCAGTTAGTGTGTAAGGCTATTAACCAAAAGGTTGGTGGTTCAATCCCACCCAGGGACTTAATTGACCTTGTTATCAGATTTTGGTGATCTTTAAGTAGACAAGTCAAAATTTCAAACCCCCTGTTATGGTGTAGGGTACCTGGCCTTCTCTGATGTAATCAGAGTTAGATTTGATTTAGTGATTTTATAAAAACAGCTAGGAAGCACAATTTAGCAGTGAGTTGCAGAGAAAAAGAAATATGCTGGCAAAAAAATCCAATTGAGTGATTAAACAGCTCTTCATTTTCTGGCTTTATTTTTATGCTAACAAATTTGTTCTCTGAAAAGTGTCCACAAAGCCAAGTCTCTGATTAACATCTTTGTAGGGATGGTTTTTCACCTATTACTAAATTAAACTTGCTTCATTGGAAAGGCAGCAAGATGCATCCTCATTTCAATGTCTACTGAAATAATACAGGTTGACACCAGGAAACATTAACGCCACTGCATCCTTGCTGCTTTCGCATGTGGAAGTCTGTTTAATGTGAAAACAAGGTGATATCTAATTAGCACACAGGTAAGGAATTAAGAAAATCTTTATTTAAGGGTGAAGGTGTTTCTCACAAAATCGTTGCCCCAATGCATCATTGAAATTCAAGCTGGAAAGATGATTTTAATATATCACTTGTACATTTTGTATTGCTCTTCTGGTGACAATGTAGTTTGTTTTTGTCAATTACCATTATAATAATAGGGTAAAGAAAATTAAGTGGATTTTTGAAAGAAAACAATACTGTCAATATACTATTAAAACAAATTAAAATGGTAAAAGTTATTGTACTTTAAGTAAAAATAAAAGAGCAAAAATATCAATCCCAGTTTTGGATTACTTTAATTAACAATAAAAAATGCATATAGCAGAGGATAGTTTCAATCTGCCTACCTCTGGGTTATGGGCCCAGCATGCTTTCATTGCAGTACTCTGCTGCACATGTAAGTGCAAGAGATCCTGAAGCACTCACTCATCATGCGAAAGTACCAATGTGTTTCTTCATTGGTTGCTGGAAGAAACATCTTACAAAAACTCTCCAGATTATTGATTTTTTAAAGTTTTTCTAGGAAACGTTCTAGATGAATGCTTATTAGTCTTTGTCAGTATGTACTTTTTGCAAAGTGTCTCTGTGGCGCAATCGGTTAGTGTGTTCAGCTATTAATCAAAAGGTTGGTGGTTCAATCCCTCCCAGGTACATAATTGACCTTGTGATCAGATTTTGGTGATATTTAAGTAGACAAGTCAAAATTGCAAACCCCCTGTTATGGTGTAGGGTACCTGGCCTTCTCTGATGTAATCAGGGTTAGATTTGATTAAGTGATTTTATTAAAAAACAGCTAGGAAGCACAATTTAGCAGTGGGTTGCAGAGAAAAAGAATAATGCTGGCAGAAAAATCCAATTGAGTGATTAAACAGCTCTTCATATTCTGGCTTTATTTTTATGATAACAAATTTGTTCTCTGAAAAGTGTCCACAAAGCCAAATATCTGATTAACATCTTTGTAGGGATGGTTTTTCACCTATTACTAAATTAAACTTGCTTCATTGGAAAGGCAGCAAGATGCATCCTCATTTCAATATCTACGGAAATAATACAGGTTGACACCAGGAAACATTAACGCCACTGCATCTTTACTGTTTTCTCATGTGGAAGTCTGTTTAATGTGAAAACAAGGTGATATCTAATTAGCACACAGGTAAGGAATTAAGAAAATCTTTATTTAAGGGTGAAGATGTTTCTCACAAAATCGTTGCCCCAATGCATCATTGAAATTCAAGCTGGAAAGATGATTTTAATATATCACTTGTACATTTTGTATTGCTCTTCTGGTGACAATGTAGTTTGTTTTTGTCAATTACCATTTTAATAATCGGGTAAAGAAAATTAAGTGGATTTTTGAAAGAAAACAATACTGTCAATATACTATTAAAACAAATTAAAATGGTAAAAGTTATTGTACTTTAAGTAAAAATAAAAGAGCAAAAATATCAATCCCAGTTTTGGATTACGTTAATTAACAAAAAAAAAATGCATATAGCAGAGGATAGTTTCAATCTGCCTACCTCTGGGTTATGGACCCAGCATGCTTCCATTACAGTACTCTGCTGCACATGTAAGTGCAGAAGATCCTGAAGCACTCACTCATCATGGGAAAGTACCAATGTGTTTCTTCATTGGTTGATGGAAGAAACATCTTACAAAAACTCTCCACATTATTGACTTTTTAAAATGTTTCTAGGAATCGTTCTAGATGAATGCTTATTAGCCTTTGTCAGTATGTACTTTTGCAAAGTGTCGCTGTGGCGCAATCAGTTAGTGTGTAAGGCTATTAACCAAAAGGTTGGTGGTTCAATCCCACCCAGGGACTTAATTGACCTTGTTATCAGATTTTGGTGATCTTTAAGTAGACAAGTCAAAATTTCAAACCCCCTGTTATGGTGTAGGCTACCTGGCCTTCTCTGATGTAGTTAGATTTGATTCAGTGATTTTATAAAAACAGCTAGGAAGCACAATTTAGCAGTGGGTTGCAGAGAAAAAGAAATATGCTGGCAGAAAAATCCAATTGAGTGATTAAACAGCTCTTCATTTTCTGGCTTTATTTTTATGCTAACTAATTTGTTCTCTGAAAAGTGTCCACAAAGCCAAGTATCTGATTAACATATTTGTAGGGATGGTTTTTCATCTATTACTAAATTAAACTTGCTTCATTGGAAAGGCAGCAAGATGCATCCTCATTTCAATATCTACTGAAATAATACAGGTTGACACCAGGAAACATTAACGCCACTGCATCCTTGCTGCTTTCTCATGTGGAAGTCTGTTTAATGTGAAAACAAGGTGATATCTAATTAGCACACAGGTAAGGAATTAAGAAAATCTTTATTTAAGGGTGAAGATGTTTCTCACATAATCGTTGCCCCAATGCATCATTGAAATTCAAGCTGGAAAGATGATTTTAATGTATCACTTGTACATTTTGTATTGCTCTTCTGGTGACAATGTAGTTTGTTTTTGTCAATTACCATTTTAATAATAGGGTAAAGAAAATTAAGTGGATTTTTGAAAGAAAACAATACTGTCAATATACTATTAAAACAAATTAAAATGGTAAAAGTTATTGTACTTTAAGTAAAAATAAAAGCTAAAATATCAATCCCAGTTTTGGATTACTTTAATGAACAAAAAAAAATGCATATAGCAAAGGATAGTTTCAATCTGCCTACCTCTGGGTTATGGGCCCAGCATGCTTCCATTGCAGTACTCTGCTGCACATTTAAGTGCAAGAGATCCTGAAGCACTCACTCATCATGCGAAAGTACCAATGTGTTTCTTCATTGGTTGCTGGAAGAAACATCTTACAAAAACTCTCCAGATTATTGACTTTTTAAAGTTTTTCTAGGACACGTTCTAGATGAATGCTTATTAGTCTTTGTCAGTATGGACTTTTTGCAAAGTGTCTCTGTGGCGCAATCTGTTAGTGTGTTCAGCTATTAATCAAAAGGTTGGTGGTTCAATCCCACCCAGGGACGTAATTGACCTTGTGATCAGATTTTGGTGATATTTAAGTAGACAAGTCAAAATTGCAAACCCTCTCTTATGGTGTAGGGTACCTGGCCTTCTCTGATGTAATCAGAGTTAGATTTGATTAAGTGATTTTATAAAAAAAACAGCTAGGAAGCACAATTTAGCAGTGGGTTGCAGAGAAAAAGAAAAATGCTGACAGAAAAATCCAATTGAGTGATTAAACAGCTCTTCATTTTCTGGCTTTATTTTTATGATAACAAATTTGTTCTCTGAAAAGTGTCCACAAAGCCAAGTATCTGATTAACATCTTTGTAGGGATGGTTTTTCACCTATTACTAAATTAAACTTGCTTCATTGGAAAGGCAGCAAGATGCATCCTCATTTCAATATCTACGGAAATAATACAGGTTGACACCAGGAAACATTAACGCCACTGCATCTTTGCTGTTTTCTCATGTGGAAGTCTGTTTAATGTGAAAACAAGGTGATATCTAATTAGCACACAGGTAAGGAATTAAGAAAATCTTTATTTAAGGGTGAAGATGTTTCTCACAAAATCGTTGCCCCAATGCATCATTGAAATTCAAGCTGGAAAGATGATTTTAATATATCACTTGTACATTTTGTATTGCTCTTCTGGTGACAATGTAGTTTGTTTTTGTCAATTACCATTTTAAAAATCGGGTAAAGAAAATTAATTGGATTTTTGAAAGAAAACAATACTGTCAATATACTATTAAAACAAATTAAAATGGTAAAAGTTATTGTACTTTAAGTAAAAATAAAAGCTAAAATATCAATCCCAGTTTTGGATTACTTTAATGAACAAAAAAAAAATGCATATAGCAAAGGATAGTTTCAATCTGCCTACCTCTGGGTTATGGGCCCAGCATGCTTCCAGTGCAGTACTCTGCTGCACATGTAAGTGCAAGAGATCCTGAAGCACTCACTCATCATGCGAAAGTACCAATGTGTTTCTTCATTGGTTGCTGGAAGAAACATCTTACAAAAACTCTCCAGATTATTGACTTTTTAAAGTTTTTCTAGGAAACGTTCTAGATGAATGCTTATTAGTCTTTGTCAGTATGTACTTTTTGCAAAGTGTCTCTGTGGCGCAATCGGTTAGTGTGTTCAGCTATTAATCAGAAGGTTGGTGGTTCAATCCCACCCAGGGACGTAATTGACATTGTGATCAGATTTTGGTAATATTTAAGTAGACAAGTCAAAATTGCAAAACCCCTCTTATGGTGTAGGGTACCTGGCCTTCTCTGATGTAATCAGAGTTAGATTTGATTAAGTGATTTTATAAAAAAAACAGCTAGGAAGCACAATTTAGCAGTGGGTTGCAGAGAAAAAGAAAAATGCTGGCAGAAAAATCCAATTGAGTGATTAAACAGCTCTTCATTTTCTGGCTTTATTTTTATGATAACAAATTTGTTCTCTGAAAAGTGTCCACAAAGCCAAGTATCTGATTAACATCTTTGTAGGGATGGTTTTTCACCTATTACTAAATTAAACTTGCTTCATTGGAAAGGCAGCAAGATGCATCCTCATTTCAATATCTACGGAAATAATACAGGTTGACACCAGGAAACATTAACGCCACTGCATCTTTGCTGTTTTCTCATGTGGAAGTCTGTTTAATGTGAAAACAAAGTGATATCTAATTAGCACACAGGTAAGGAATTAAGAAAATCTTTATTTAAGGGTGAAGATGTTTCTCACAAAATCGTTGCCCCAATGCATCATTGAAATTCAAGCTGGAAAGATGATTTTAATATATCACTTGTACATTTTGTATTGCTCTTCTGGTGACAATGTAGTTTGTTTTTGTCAATTACCATTTTAATAATCGGGTAAAGAAAATTAATTGGATTTTTGAAAGAAAACAATACTGTCAATATACTATTAAAACAAATTAAAATGGTAAAAGTTATTGTACTTTAAGTAAAAATAAAAGAGCAAAAATATCAATCCCAGTTTTGGATTACTTTAATTAACGAAAAAAAAATGCATATAGCAGAGGATAGTTTCAATCTGCCTACCTCTGGGTTATGGACCCAGCATGCTTTCATAACAGTACTCTGCTGCACATGTAAATGCAAGAGATCCTGAAGCACTCACTCATCATGGGAAAGTACCAATGTGTTTCTTCATTGGTTGATGGAAGAAACATCTTACAAAAACTCTCCAGATTATTGACTATTTAAAGTTTTTATAGGAAACGTTCTAGATGAATGCTTATTAGCCTTTGTCAGTATGTACTTTTGCAAAGTGTCGCTGTGGCGCAATCAGTTAGTGTGTACAGCTATTAACCAAAAGGTTGGTGGTTCAATCCCACCCAGGGACATTATTGACCTTGTTATCAGATTTTGTTGATCTTTAAGTAGACAAGTCAAAATTTCGAAAACCCCTGTTATGGTGTAGGGTACCTGGCCTTCTCTGATGTAATCAGAGTTAGATTTGATTCAGTGATTTTATAAAAACAGCTAGGAAGCACAATTTAGCAGTGGGTTGCAGAGAAAAAGAAATATGCTATCAAAAAAATCCAATTGAGTGATTAAACAGCTCTTCATTTTCTGGCTTTATTTTTATGCTAACAAATTTGTTCTCTGAAAAGTGTCCACAAAGCCAAGTCTCTGATTAACACCTTTGTAGGGATGGTTTTTCACCTATTACTAAATTAAACTTGCTTCATTGGAAAGGCAGCAAGATGCATCCTCATTTCAATATCTACTGAAATAATACAGGTTGACACCAGGAAACATTAACGCCACTGCATCCTTGCTGCTTTCTCATGTGGAAGTCTGTTTAATGTGAAAACAAGGTGATATCTAATTAGCAAACAGGTAAGGAATTAAGAAAATCTTTATTTAAGGGTGAAGATGTTTCTCACAAAATCGTTGCCCCAATGCATCATTGAAATTCAAGCTGGAAAGATGATTTTAATATATCACTTGTACATTTTGTATTGCTCTTCTGGTGACAATGTAGTTTGTTTTTGTCAGTTACCATTTTAATAATCGGGTAAAGAAAATTAATTGGATTTTTGAAAGAAAACAATACTGTCAATATACTATTAAAACAAATTAAAATGGTAAAAGTTATTGTACTTTAAGTAAAAATAAAAGCTAAAATATCAATCCCAGTTTTGGATTACTTTAATGAACAAAAAAAAATGCATATAGCAGAGGATAGTTTCAATCTGCCTACCTCTGGGTTATGGACCCAGCATGCTTCCATTACAGTACTCTGCTGCACATGTAAGTGCAAGAGATCCTGAAGCACTCACTCATCATGGGAAAGTACCAATGTGTTTCTTCATTGGTTGATGGAAGAAACATCTTACAAAAACTCTCCACATTATTGACTTTTTAAAATGTTTCTAGGAATCGTTCTAGATGAATGCTTATTAGCCTTTGTCAGTAAGTACTTTTGCAAAGTGTCGCTGTGGCGCAATCAGTTAGTGTGTAAGGCTATTAACCAAAAGGTTGGTGGTTCAATCCCACCCAGGGACTTAATTGACCTTGTTATCAGATTTTGGTGATCTTTAAGCAGACAAGTCAAAATTTCAAACCCCCTGTTATGGTGTAGGGTACCTGGCCTTCTCTGATGTAATCAGAGTTAGATTTGATTCAGTGATTTTATAAAAACAGCTAGGAAGCACAATTTAGCAGTGGGTTGCAGAGAAAAAGAAATATGCTGGCAGAAAAATCCAATTGAGTGATTAAACAGCTCTTCATTTTCTGGCTTTATTTTTATGCTAACTAATTTGTTCTCTGAAAAGTGTCCACAAAGCCAAGTATCTGATTAACATCTTTGTAGGGATGGTTTTTCACCTATTACTAAATTAAACTTGCTTCATTGGAAAGGCAGCAAGATGCATCCTCATTTCAATATCTACTGAAATAATACAGGTTGACACCAGGAAACATTAACGCCACTGCATCCTTGCTGCTTTCTCATGTGGAAGTCTGTTTAATGTGAAAACAAGGTGATATCTAATTAGCACACAGGTAAGGAATTAAGAAAATCTTTATTTAAGGGTGAAGATGTTTCTCACATAATCGTTGCCCCAATGCATCATTGAAATTCAAGCTGGAAAGATGATTTTAATGTATCACTTGTACATTTTGTATTGCTCTTCTGGTGACAATGTAGTTTGTTTTTGTCAATTACCATTTTAATAATAGGGTAAAGAAAATTAAGTGGATTTTTGAAAGAAAACAATACTGTCAATATACTATTAAAACAAATTAAAATGGTAAAAGTTATTGTACTTTAAGTAAAAATAAAAGCTAAAATATCAATCCCAGTTTTGGATTACTTTAATGAACAAAAAAAAATGCATATAGCAAAGGATAGTTTCAATCTGCCTACCTCTGGGTTATGGGCCCAGCATGCTTCCATTGCAGTACTCTGCTGCACATTTAAGTGCAAGAGATCCTGAAGCACTCACTCATCATGCGAAAGTACCAATGTGTTTCTTCATTGGTTGCTGGAAGAAACATCTTACAAAAACTCTCCAGATTATTGACTTTTTAAAGTTTTTCTAGGAAACGTTCTAGATGAATGCTTATTAGTCTTTGTCAGTATGGACTTTTTGCAAAGTGTCTCTGTGGCGCAATCTGTTAGTGTGTTCAGCTATTAATCAAAAGGTTGGTGGTTCAATCCCACCCAGGGACGTAATTGACCTTGTGATCAGATTTTGGTGATATTTAAGTAGACAAGTCAAAATTGCAAACCCTCTCTTATGGTGTAGGGTACCTGGCCTTCTCTGATGTAATCAGAGTTAGATTTGATTAAGTGATTTTATAAAAAAAACAGCTAGGAAGCACAATTTAGCAGTGGGTTGCAGAGAAAAAGAAAAATGCTGGCAGAAAAATCCAATTGAGTGATTAAACAGCTCTTCATTTTCTGGCTTTATTTTTATGATAACAAATTTGTTCTCTGAAAAGTGTCCACAAAGCCAAGTATCTGATTAACATCTTTGTAGGGATGGTTTTTCACCTATTACTAAATTAAACTTGCTTCATTGGAAAGGCAGCAAGATGCATCCTCATTTCAATATCTACGGAAATAATACAGGTTTACACCAGGAAACATTAACGCCACTGCATCTTTGCTGTTTTCTCATGTGGAAGTCTGTTTAATGTGAAAACAAGGTGATATCTAATTAGCACACAGGTAAGGAATTAAGAAAATCTTTATTTAAGGGTGAAGATGTTTCTCACAAAATCGTTGCCCCAATGCATCATTGAAATTCAAGCTGGAAAGATGATTTTAATATATCACTTGTACATGTTGTATTGCTCTTCTGGTGACAATGTAGTTTGTTTTTGTCAATTACCATTTTAAAAATCGGGTAAAGAAAATTAATTGGATTTTTGAAAGAAAACAATACTGTCAATATACTATTAAAACAAATTAAAATGGTAAAAGTTATTGTACTTTAAGTAAAAATAAAAGCTAAAATATCAATCCCAGTTTTGGATTACTTTAATGAACAAAAAAAAATGCATATAGCAAAGGATAGTTTCAATCTGCCTACCTCTGGGTTATGGGCCCAGCATGCTTCCAGTGCAGTACTCTGCTGCACATGTAAGTGCAAGAGATCCTGAAGCACTCACTCATCATGCGAAAGTACCAATGTGTTTCTTCATTGGTTGCTGGAAGAAACATCTTACAAAAACTCTCCAGATTATTGACTTTTTAAAGTTTTTCTAGGAAACGTTCTAGATGAATGCTTATTAGTCTTTGTCAGTATGGACTTTTTGCAAAGTGTCTCTGTGGCGCAATCGGTTAGTGTGTTCAGCTATTAATCAGAAGGTTGGTGGTTCAATCCCACCCAGGGACGTAATTGACATTGTGATCAGATTTTGGTAATATTTAAGTAGACAAGTCAAAATTGCAAAACCCCTCTTATGGTGTAGGGTACCTGGCCTTCTCTGATGTAATCAGAGTTAGATTTGATTAAGTGATTTTATAAAAAAAACAGCTAGGAAGCACAATTTAGCAGTGGGTTGCAGAGAAAAAGAAAAATGCTGGCAGAAAAATCCAATTGAGTGATTAAACAGCTCTTCATTTTCTGGCTTTATTTTTATGATAACAAATTTGTTCTCTGAAAAGTGTCCACAAAGCCAAGTATCTGATTAACATCTTTGTAGGGATGGTTTTTCACCTATTACTAAATTAAACTTGCTTCATTGGAAAGGCAGCAAGATGCATCCTCATTTCAATATCTACGGAAATAATACAGGTTGACACCAGGAAACATTAACGCCACTGCATCTTTGCTGTTTTCTCATGTGGAAGTCTGTTTAATGTGAAAACAAAGTGATATCTAATTAGCACACAGGTAAGGAATTAAGAAAATCTTTATTTAAGGGTGAAGATGTTTCTCACAAAATCGTTGCCCCAATGCATCATTGAAATTCAAGCTGGAAAGATGATTTTAATATATCACTTGTACATTTTGTATTGCTCTTCTGGTGACAATGTAGTTTGTTTTTGTCAATTACCATTTTAATAATCGGGTAAAGAAAATTAATTGGATTTTTGAAAGAAAACAATACTGTCAATATACTATTAAAACAAATTAAAATGGTAAAAGTTATTGTACTTTAAGTAAAAATAAAAGAGCAAAAATATCAATCCCAGTTTTGGATTACTTTAATTAACAAAAAAAAAATGCATATAGCAGAGGATAGTTTCAATCTGCCTACCTCTGGGTTATGGACCCAGCATGCTTTCATAACAGTACTCTGCTGCACATGTAAATGCAAGAGATCCTGAAGCACTCACTCATCATGGGAAAGTACCAATGTGTTTCTTCATTGGTTGATGGAAGAAACATCTTACAAAAACTCTCCAGATTATTGACTATTTAAAGTTTTTATAGGAAACGTTCTAGATGAATGCTTATTAGCCTTTGTCAGTATGTACTTTTGCAAAGTGTCGCTGTGGCGCAATCAGTTAGTGTGTACAGCTATTAACCAAAAGGTTGGTGGTTCAATCCCACCCAGGGACATTATTGACCTTGTTATCAGATTTTGTTGATCTTTAAGTAGACAAGTCAAAATTTCGAAAACCCCTGTTATGGTGTAGGGTACCTGGCCTTCTCTGATGTAATCAGAGTTAGATTTGATTCAGTGATTTTATAAAAACAGCTAGGAAGCACAATTTAGCAGTGGGTTGCAGAGAAAAAGAAATATGCTATCAAAAAAATCCAATTGAGTGATTAAACAGCTCTTCATTTTCTGGCTTTATTTTTATGCTAACAAATTTGTTCTCTGAAAAGTGTCCACAAAGCCAAGTCTCTGATTAACACCTTTGTAGGGATGGTTTTTCACCTATTACTAAATTAAACTTGCTTCATTGGAAAGGCAGCAAGATGCATCCTCATTTCAATATCTACTGAAATAATACAGGTTGACACCAGGAAACATTAACGCCACTGCATCCTTGCTGCTTTCTCATGTGGAAGTCTGTTTAATGTGAAAACAAGGTGATATCTAATTAGCAAACAGGTAAGGAATTAAGAAAATCTTTATTTAAGGGTGAAGATGTTTCTCACAAAATCGTTGCCCCAATGCATCATTGAAATTCAAGCTGGAAAGATGATTTTAATATATCACTTGTACATTTTGTATTGCTCTTCTGGTGACAATGTAGTTTGTTTTTGTCAGTTACCATTTTAATAATCGGGTAAAGAAAATTAATTGGATTTTTGAAAGAAAACAATACTGTCAATATACTATTAAAACAAATTAAAATGGTAAAAGTTATTGTACTTTAAGTAAAAATAAAAGCTAAAATATCAATCCCAGTTTTGGATTACTTTAATGAACAAAAAAAAATGCATATAGCAGAGGATAGTTTCAATCTGCCTACCTCTGGGTTATGGACCCAGCATGCTTCCATTACAGTACTCTGCTGCACATGTAAGTGCAAGAGATCCTGAAGCACTCACTCATCATGGGAAAGTACCAATGTGTTTCTTCATTGGTTGATGGAAGAAACATCTTACAAAAACTCTCCACATTATTGACTTTTTAAAATGTTTCTAGGAATCGTTCTAGATGAATGCTTATTAGCCTTTGTCAGTAAGTACTTTTGCAAAGTGTCGCTGTGGCGCAATCAGTTAGTGTGTACAGCTATTAACCAAAAGGTTGGTGGTTCAATCCCACCCAGGGACATTATTGACCTTGTTATCAGATTTTGTTGATCTTTAAGTAGACAAGTCAAAATTTCGAAAACCCCTGTTATGGTGTAGGGTACCTGGCCTTCTCTGATGTAATCAGAGTTAGATTTGATTCAGTGATTTTATAAAAACAGCTAGGAAGCACAATTTAGCAGTGGGTTGCAGAGAAAAAGAAATATGCTGGCAGAAAAATCCAATTGAGTGATTAAACAGCTCTTCATTTTCTGGCTTTATTTTTATGCTAACTAATTTGTTCTCTGAAAAGTGTCCACAAAGCCAAGTATCTGATTAACATATTTGTAGGGATGGTTTTTCACCTATTACTAAATTAAACTTGCTTCATTGGAAAGGCAGCAAGATGCATCCTCATTTCAATATCTACTGAAATAATACAGGTTGACACCAGGAAACATTAACGCCACTGCATCCTTGCTGCTTTCTCATGTGGAAGTCTGTTTAATGTGAAAACAAGGTGATATCTAATTAGCACACAGGTAAGGAATTAAGAAAATCTTTATTTAAGGGTAAAGATGTTTCTCACAAAATCATTGCCCCAATGCATCATTGAAATTCAAGCTGGAAAGATGATTTTAATATATCACTTGTACATTTTGTATTGCTCTTCTGGTGACAATGTAGTTTGTTTTTGTCAATTACCATTTTAATAATAGGGTAAAGAAAATTAAGTGGATTTTTGAAAGAAAACAATACTGTCAATATACTATTAAAACAAATTAAAATGGTAAAAGTTATTGTACTTTAAGTAAAAATAAAAGCTAAAATATCAATCCCAGTTTTGGATTACTTTAATGAACAAAAAAAAAATGCATATAGCAAAGGATAGTTTCAATCTGCCTACCTCTGGGTTATGGGCCCAGCATGCTTCCATTGCAGTACTCTGCTGCACATGTAAGTGCAAGAGATCCTGAAGCACTCACTCATCATGCGAAAGTACCAATGTGTTTCTTCATTGGTTGCTGGAAGAAACATCTTACAAAAACTCTCCAGATTATTGACTTTTTAAAGTTTTTCTAGGAAACGTTCTAGATGAATGCTTATTAGTCTTTGTCAGTATATTCTTTTTGCAAAGTGTCTCTGTGGCGCAATCGGTTAGTGTGTTCAGCTATTAATCAAAAGGTTGGTGGTTCAATCCCACCCAGGGACGTAATTGACCTTGTGATCAGATTTTGGTGATATTTAAGTAGACAAGTCAAAATTGCAAACCCCCTCTTATGGTGTAGGGTACCTGGCCTTCTCTGATGTAATCAGAGTTAGATTTGATTAAGTGATTTTATAAAAAAACAGCTAGGAAGCACAATTTAGCAGTGGGTTGCAGAGAAAAAGAAAAATGCTGGCAGAAAAATACAATTGAGTGATTAAACAGCTCTTCATTTTTTGGCTTTATTTTTATGATCACAAATTTGTTCTCTGAAAAGTGTCCACAAAGCCAAGTCTCTGATTAACACCTTTGTAGGGATGGTTTTTCACCTATTACTAAATTAAACTTGCTTCATTGGAAAGGCAGCAAGATGCATCCTCATTTCAATATCTACTGAAATAATACAGGTTGACACCAGGAAACATTAACGCCACTGCATCCTTGCTGCTTTCTCATGTGGAAGTCTGTTTAATGTGAAAACAAGGTGATATCTAATTAGCACACAGGTAAGGAATTAAGAAAATCTTTATTTAAGGGTGAAGATGTTTCTCACAAAATCGTTGCCCCAATGCATCATTGAAATTCAAGCTGGAAAGATGATTTTAATATATCACTTGTACATTTTGTATTGCTCTTCTGGTGACAATGTAGTTTGTTTTTGTCAGTTACCATTTTAATAATCGGGTAAAGAAAATTAATTGGATTTTTGAAAGAAAACAATACTGTCAATATACTATTAAAACAAATTAAAATGGTAAAAGTTATTGTACTTTAAGTAAAAATAAAAGCTAAAATATCAATACCAGTTTTGGATTACTTTAATGAACAAAAAAAAAATGCATATAGCAGAGGATAGTTTCAATCTGCCTACCTCTGGGTTATGGACCCAGCATGCTTCCATTACAGTACTCTGCTGCACATGTAAGTGCAAGAGATCCTGAAGCACTCACTCATCATGGGAAAGTACCAATGTGTTTCTTCATTGGTTGATGGAAGAAACATCTTACAAAAACTCTCCACATTATTGACTTTTTAAAATGTTTCTAGGAATCGTTCTAGATGAATGCTTATTAGCCTTTGTCAGTAAGTACTTTTGCAAAGTGTCGCTGTGGCGCAATCAGTTAGTGTGTAAGGCTATTAACCAAAAGGTTGGTGGTTCAATCCCACCCAGGGACTTAATTGACCTTGTTATCAGATTTTGGTGATCTTTAAGCAGACAAGTCAAAATTTCAAACCCCCTGTTATGGTGTAGGGTACCTGGCCTTCTCTGATGTAATCAGAGTTAGATTTGATTCAGTGATTTTATAAAAACAGCTAGGAAGCACAATTTAGCAGTGGGTTGCAGAGAAAAAGAAATATGCTGGCAGAAAAATCCAATTGAGTGATTAAACAGCTCTTCATTTTCTGGCTTTATTTTTATGCTAACTAATTTGTTCTCTGAAAAGTGTCCACAAAGCCAAGTATCTGATTAACATATTTGTAGGGATGGTTTTTCACCTATTACTAAATTAAACTTGCTTCATTGGAATGGCAGCAAGATGCATCCTCATTTCAATATCTACTGAAATAATACAGGTTGACACCAGGAAACATTAACGCCACTGCATCCTTGCTGCTTTCTCATGTGGAAGTCTGTTTAATGTGAAAACAAGGTGATATCTAATTAGCACACAGGTAAGGAATTAAGAAAATCTTTATTTAAGGGTAAAGATGTTTCTCACAAAATCATTGCCCCAATGCATCATTGAAATTCAAGCTGGAAAGATGATTTTAATATATCACTTGTACATTTTGTATTGCTCTTCTGGTGACAATGTAGTTTGTTTTTGTCAATTACCATTTTAATAATAGGGTAAAGAAAATTAAGTGGATTTTTGAAAGAAAACAATACTGTCAATATACTATTAAAACAAATTAAAATGGTAAAAGTTATTGTACTTTAAGTAAAAATAAAAGCTAAAATATCAATCCCAGTTTTGGATTACTTTAATGAACAAAAAAAAAATGCATATAGCAAAGGATAGTTTCAATCTGCCTACCTCTGGGTTATGGGCCCAGCATGCTTCCATTGCAGTACTCTGCTGCACATGTAAGTGCAAGAGATCCTGAAGCACTCACTCATCATGCGAAAGTACCAATGTGTTTCTTCATTGGTTGCTGGAAGAAACATCTTACAAAAACTCTCCAGATTATTGACTTTTTAAAGTTTTTCTAGGAAACGTTCTAGATGAATGCTTATTAGTCTTTGTCAGTATATTCTTTTTGCAAAGTGTCTCTGTGGCGCAATCGGTTAGTGTGTTCAGCTATTAATCAAAAGGTTGGTGGTTCAATCCCACCCAGGGATGTAATTGACCTTGTGATCAGATTTTGGTGATATTTAAGTAGACAAGTCAAAATTGCAAACCCCCTCTTATGGTGTAGGGTACCTGGCCTTCTCTGATGTAATCAGAGTTAGATTTGATTAAGTGATTTTATAAAAAAACAGCTAGGAAGCACAATTTAGCAGTGGGTTGCAGAGAAAAAGAAAAATGCTGGCAGAAAAATACAATTGAGTGATTAAACAGCTCTTCATTTTCTGGCTTTATTTTTATGATAACAAATTTGTTCTCTGAAAAGTGTCCACAAAGCCAAGTATCTGATTAACATATTTGTAGGGATGGTTTTTCACCTATTACTAAATTAAACTTGCTTCATTGGAAAGGCAGCAAGATGCATCCTCATTTCAATATCTACTGAAATAATACAGGTTGACACCAGGAAACATTAACGCCACTGCATCCTTGCTGCTTTCTCATGTGGAAGTCTGTTTAATGTGAAAACAAGGTGATATCTAATTAGCACACAGGTAAGGAATTAAGAAAATCTTTATTTAAGGGTAAAGATGTTTCTCACAAAATCATTGCCCCAATGCATCATTGAAATTCAAGCTGGAAAGATGATTTTAATATATCACTTGTACATTTTGTATTGCTCTTCTGGTGACAATGTAGTTTATTTTTGTCAATTACCATTTTAATAATAGGGTAAAGAAAATTAAGTGGATTTTTGAAAGAAAACAATACTGTCAATATACTATTAAAACAAATTAAAATGGTAAAAGTTATTGTACTTTAAGTAAAAATAAAAGCTAAAATATCAATCCCAGTTTTGGATTACTTTAATGAACAAAAAAAAAATGCATATAGCAAAGGATAGTTTCAATCTGCCTACCTCTGGGTTATGGGCCCAGCATGCTTCCATTGCAGTACTCTGCTGCACATGTAAGTGCAAGAGATCCTGAAGCACTCACTCATCATGCGGAAGTACCAATGTGTTTCTTCATTGGTTGCTGGAAGAAACATCTTACAAAAACTCTCCAGATTATTGACTTTTTAAAGTTTTTCTAGGAAACGTTCTAGATGAATGCTTATTAGTCTTTGTCAGTATATTCTTTTTGCAAAGTGTCTCTGTGGCGCAATCGGTTAGTGTGTTCAGCTATTAATCAAAAGGTTGGTGGTTCAATCCCACCCAGGGATGTAATTGACCTTGTGATCAGATTTTGGTGATATTTAAGTAGACAAGTCAAAATTGCAAACCCCCTCTTATGGTGTAGGGTACCTGGCCTTCTCTGATGTAATCAGAGTTAGATTTGATTAAGTGATTTTATAAAAAAACAGCTAGGAAGCACAATTTAGCAGTGGGTTGCAGAGAAAAAGAAAAATGCTGGCAGAAAAATACAATTGAGTGATTAAACAGCTCTTCATTTTCTGGCTTTATTTTTATGATAACAAATTTGTTCTCTGAAAAGTGTCCACAAAGCCAAGTATCTGATTAACATATTTGTAGGGATGGTTTTTCACCTATTACTAAATTAAACTTGCTTCATTGGAAAGGCAGCAAGATGCATCCTCATTTCAATATCTACTGAAATAATACAGGTTGACACCAGGAAACATTAACGCCACTGCATCCTTGCTGCTTTCTCATGTGGAAGTCTGTTTAATGTGAAAACAAGGTGATAT
Source organism: Pseudophryne corroboree (assembly GCF_028390025.1). Taxonomy (NCBI): domain Eukaryota; kingdom Metazoa; phylum Chordata; class Amphibia; order Anura; family Myobatrachidae; genus Pseudophryne; species Pseudophryne corroboree. The sequence goes on along the minus strand of NW_026970183.1, from coordinate 274,191 downwards.
CTAATTAGCACACAGGTAAGGAATTAAGAAAATCTTTATTTAAGGGTAAAGATGTTTCTCACAAAATCATTGCCCCAATGCATCATTGAAATTCAAGCTGGAAAGATGATTTTAATATATCACTTGTACATTTTGTATTGCTCTTCTGGTGACAATGTAGTTTATTTTTGTCAATTACCATTTTAATAATAGGGTAAAGAAAATTAAGTGGATTTTTGAAAGAAAACAATACTGTCAATATACTATTAAAACAAATTAAAATGGTAAAAGTTATTGTACTTTAAGTAAAAATAAAAGCTAAAATATCAATCCCAGTTTTGGATTACTTTAATGAACAAAAAAAAAATGCATATAGCAAAGGATAGTTTCAATCTGCCTACCTCTGGGTTATGGGCCCAGCATGCTTCCATTGCAGTACTCTGCTGCACATGTAAGTGCAAGAGATCCTGAAGCACTCACTCATCATGCGGAAGTACCAATGTGTTTCTTCATTGGTTGCTGGAAGAAACATCTTACAAAAACTCTCCAGATTATTGACTTTTTAAAGTTTTTCTAGGAAACGTTCTAGATGAATGCTTATTAGTCTTTGTCAGTATATTCTTTTTGCAAAGTGTCTCTGTGGCGCAATCGGTTAGTGTGTTCAGCTATTAATCAAAAGGTTGGTGGTTCAATCCCACCCAGGGACGTAATTGACCTTGTGATCAGATTTTGGTGATATTTAAGTAGACAAGTCAAAATTGCAAACCCCCTCTTATGGTGTAGGGTACCTGGCCTTCTCTGATGTAATCAGAGTTAGATTTGATTAAGTGATTTTATAAAAAAACAGCTAGGAAGCACAATTTAGCAGTGGGTTGCAGAGAAAAAGAAAAATGCTGGCAGAAAAATACAATTGAGTGATTAAACAGCTCTTCATTTTCTGGCTTTATTTTTATGATAACAAATTTGTTCTCTGAAAAGTGTCCACAAAGCCAAGTATCTGATTAACATCTTTGTAGGGATGGTTTTTCACCTATTACTAAATTAAACTTGCTTCATTGGAAAGGCAGCAAGATGCATCCTCATTTCAATATCTACGGAAATAATACAGGTTGACACCATGAAACATTAACGCCACTGCATCTTTGCTGTTTTCTCATGTGGAAGTCTGTTTAATGTGAAAACAAGGTGATATCTAATTAGCACACATGTAAGGAATTAAGAAAATATTTATTTAAGGGTGAAGATGTTTCTCACAAAATCGTTGCCCCAATGCATCATTGAAATCCAAGCTGGAAAGATGATTTTAATATATCACTTGTACATTTTGTATTGCTCTTCTGGTGACAATGTAGTTTGTTTTTGTCAATTACCATTTTAATAATCGGGTAAAGAAAATTAAGTGGATTTTTGAAAGAAAACAATACTGTCAATATACTATTAAAACAAATTAAAATGGTAAAAGTTATTGTACTTTAAGTAAAAATAAAAGAGCAAAAATATCAATCCCAGTTTTGGTTTACTTTAATTAACAAAAAAAAATGCATATAGCAGAGGATAGTTTCAATCTGCCTACCTCTGGGTTATGGACCCAGCGAGCTTCCATTACAGTACTCTGCTGCACATGTAATTGCAAGAGATCCTGAAGCACTCACTCATCATGGGAAAGTACCAATGTGTTTCTTCATTGGTTGATGGAAGAAACATCTTACAAAAACTCTCCAGATTATTGACTATTTAAAGTTTTTCTAGGAAACGTTCTAGATGAATGCTTATTAGCCTTTGTCAGTATGTACTTTTGCAAAGTGTCGCTGTGGCGCAATCAGTTAGTGTGTATGGCTATTAACCAAAAGGTTGGTGGTTCAATCCCACCCAGGGACGTAATTGACCTTGTTATCAGATTTTGGTGATCTTTAAGTAGACAAGTAAAAATTTCAAAAACCCCTGTTATGGTGTAGGGTACCTGGCCTTCTCTGATGTAATCAGAGTTAGATTTGATTCAGTGATTTTATAAAAACAGCTAGGAAGCACAATTTAGCAGTGGTTTGCAGAGAAAAAGAAATATGCTGGCAAAAAAATCCAATTGAGTGATTAAACAGCTCTTCATTTTCTGGCTTTATTTTTATGCTAACAAATTTGTTCTCTGAAAAGTGTCCACAAAGCCAAGTATCTGATTAACATCTTTGTAGGGATGGTTTTTCACCTATTACTAAATTAAACTTGCTTCATTGGAAAGGCAGCAAGATGCATCCTCATTACAATATCTACTGAAATAATACAGGTTGACACCAGGAAACATTAACGCCACTGCATCCTTGCTGCTTTCTCATGTGGAAGTCTGTTTAATGTGAAAACAAGGTGATATCTAATTAGCACACAGGTAAGGAATTAAGAAAATCTTTATTTAAGGGTGAAGATGTTTCTCACAAAATCGTTGCCCCAATGCATCATTGAAATTCAAGCTGGAAAGATGATTTTAATATATCACTTGTACATTTTGTATTGCTCTTCTGGTGACAATGTAGTTTGTTTTTGTCAATTACCATTTTAATAATAGGGTAAAGAAAATTAAGTGGATTTTTGAAAGAAAACAATACTGTCAATATACTATTAAAACAAATTAAAATGGTAAAAGTTATTGTACTTTAAGTAAAAATAAAAGAGCAAAAATATCAATCCCAGTTTTGGATTACTTTAATTAACAAAAAAAAATGCATATAGCAGAGGATAGTTTCAATCTGCCTACCTCTGGGTTATGGGCCCAGCATGCTTCCATTGCAGTACTCTGCTGCACATGTAAGTGCAAGAGATCCTGAAGCACTCACTCATCATGGGAAAGTACCAATGCGTTTCTTCATTGGTTGATGGAAGAAACATCTTACAAAATCTCTCCAGATTATTGACTTTTTAAAGTTTTCTAGGAAACGTTCTAGATGAATGCTTATTAGCCTTTGTCAGTAAGTACTTTTGCAAAGTGTCGCTGTGGCGCAATCAGTTAGTGTGTAAGGCTATTAACCAAAAGGTTGGTGGTTCAATCCCACCCAGGGACTTAATTGAACTTGTTATCAGATTTTGGTGATCTTTAAGCAGACAAGTCAAAATTTCAAACCCCCTGTTATGGTGTAGGGTACCTGGCCTTCTCTGATGTAATCAGAGTTAGATTTGATTCAGTGATTTTATAAAAACAGCTAGGAAGCACAATTTAGCAGTGGGTTGCAGAGAAAAAGAAATATGCTGGCAGAAAAATCCAATTGAGTGATTAAACAGCTCTTCATTTTCTGGCTTTATTTTTATGCTAACTAATTTGTTCTCTGAAAAGTGTCCACAAAGCCAAGTATCTGATTAACATATTTGTAGGGATGGTTTTTCACCTATTACTAAATTAAACTTGCTTCATTGGAAAGGCAGCAAGATGCATCCTCATTTCAATATCTACTGAAATAATACAGGTTGACACCAGGAAACATTAACGCCACTGCATCCTTGCTGCTTTCTCATGTGGAAGTCTGTTTAATGTGAAAACAAGGTGATATCTAATTAGCACACAGGTAAGGAATTAAGAAAATCTTTATTTAAGGGTAAAGATGTTTCTCACAAAATCATTGCCCCAATGCATCATTGAAATTCAAGCTGGAAAGATGATTTTAATATATCACTTGTACATTTTGTATTGCTCTTCTGGTGACAATGTAGTTTGTTTTTGTCAATTACCATTTTAATAATAGGGTAAAGAAAATTAAGTGGATTTTTGAAAGAAAACAATACTGTCAATATACTATTAAAACAAATTAAAATGGTAAAAGTTATTGTACTTTAAGTAAAAATAAAAGCTAAAATATCAATCCCAGTTTTGGATTACTTTAATGAACAAAAAAAAAATGCATATAGCAAAGGATAGTTTCAATCTGCCTACCTCTGGGTTATGGGCCCAGCATGCTTCCATTGCAGTACTCTGCTGCACATGTAAGTGCAAGAGATCCTGAAGCACTCACTCATCATGCGAAAGTACCAATGTGTTTCTTCATTGGTTGCTGGAAGAAACATCTTACAAAAACTCTCCAGATTATTGACTTTTTAAAGTTTTTCTAGGAAACGTTCTAGATGAATGCTTATTAGTCTTTGTCAGTATATTCTTTTTGCAAAGTGTCTCTGTGGCGCAATCGGTTAGTGTGTTCAGCTATTAATCAAAAGGTTGGTGGTTCAATCCCACCCAGGGACGTAATTGACCTTGTGATCAGATTTTGGTGATATTTAAGTAGACAAGTCAAAATTGCAAACCCCCTCTTATGGTGTAGGGTACCTGGCCTTCTCTGATGTAATCAGAGTTAGATTTGATTAAGTGATTTTATAAAAAAACAGCTAGGAAGCACAATTTAGCAGTGGGTTGCAGAGAAAAAGAAAAATGCTGGCAGAAAAATACAATTGAGTGATTAAACAGCTCTTCATTTTCTGGCTTTATTTTTATGATCACAAATTTGTTCTCTGAAAAGTGTCCACAAAGCCAAGTCTCTGATTAACACCTTTGTAGGGATGGTTTTTCACCTATTACTAAATTAAACTTGCTTCATTGGAAAGGCAGCAAGATGCATCCTCATTTCAATATCTACTGAAATAATACAGGTTGACACCAGGAAACATTAACGCCACTGCATCCTTGCTGCTTTCTCATGTGGAAGTCTGTTTAATGTGAAAACAAGGTGATATCTAATTAGCACACAGGTAAGGAATTAAGAAAATCTTTATTTAAGGGTGAAGATGTTTCTCACAAAATCGTTGCCCCAATGCATCATTGAAATTCAAGCTGGAAAGATGATTTTAATATATCACTTGTACATTTTGTATTGCTCTTCTGGTGACAATGTAGTTTGTTTTTGTCAGTTACCATTTTAATAATCGGGTAAAGAAAATTAATTGGATTTTTGAAAGAAAACAATACTGTCAATATACTATTAAAACAAATTAAAATGGTAAAAGTTATTGTACTTTAAGTAAAAATAAAAGCTAAAATATCAATACCAGTTTTGGATTACTTTAATGAACAAAAAAAAAATGCATATAGCAGAGGATAGTTTCAATCTGCCTACCTCTGGGTTATGGACCCAGCATGCTTCCATTACAGTACTCTGCTGCACATGTAAGTGCAAGAGATCCTGAAGCACTCACTCATCATGGGAAAGTACCAATGTGTTTCTTCATTGGTTGATGGAAGAAACATCTTACAAAAACTCTCCACATTATTGACTTTTTAAAATGTTTCTAGGAATCGTTCTAGATGAATGCTTATTAGCCTTTGTCAGTAAGTACTTTTGCAAAGTGTCGCTGTGGCGCAATCAGTTAGTGTGTAAGGCTATTAACCAAAAGGTTGGTGGTTCAATCCCACCCAGGGACTTAATTGACCTTGTTATCAGATTTTGGTGATCTTTAAGCAGACAAGTCAAAATTTCAAACCCCCTGTTATGGTGTAGGGTACCTGGCCTTCTCTGATGTAATCAGAGTTAGATTTGATTCAGTGATTTTATAAAAACAGCTAGGAAGCACAATTTAGCAGTGGGTTGCAGAGAAAAAGAAATATGCTGGCAGAAAAATCCAATTGAGTGATTAAACAGCTCTTCATTTTCTGGCTTTATTTTTATGCTAACTAATTTGTTCTCTGAAAAGTGTCCACAAAGCCAAGTATCTGATTAACATATTTGTAGGGATGGTTTTTCACCTATTACTAAATTAAACTTGCTTCATTGGAATGGCAGCAAGATGCATCCTCATTTCAATATCTACTGAAATAATACAGGTTGACACCAGGAAACATTAACGCCACTGCATCCTTGCTGCTTTCTCATGTGGAAGTCTGTTTAATGTGAAAACAAGGTGATATCTAATTAGCACACAGGTAAGGAATTAAGAAAATCTTTATTTAAGGGTAAAGATGTTTCTCACAAAATCATTGCCCCAATGCATCATTGAAATTCAAGCTGGAAAGATGATTTTAATATATCACTTGTACATTTTGTATTGCTCTTCTGGTGACAATGTAGTTTGTTTTTGTCAATTACCATTTTAATAATAGGGTAAAGAAAATTAAGTGGATTTTTGAAAGAAAACAATACTGTCAATATACTATTAAAACAAATTAAAATGGTAAAAGTTATTGTACTTTAAGTAAAAATAAAAGCTAAAATATCAATCCCAGTTTTGGATTACTTTAATGAACAAAAAAAAAATGCATATAGCAAAGGATAGTTTCAATCTGCCTACCTCTGGGTTATGGGCCCAGCATGCTTCCATTGCAGTACTCTGCTGCACATGTAAGTGCAAGAGATCCTGAAGCACTCACTCATCATGCGAAAGTACCAATGTGTTTCTTCATTGGTTGCTGGAAGAAACATCTTACAAAAACTCTCCAGATTATTGACTTTTTAAAGTTTTTCTAGGAAACGTTCTAGATGAATGCTTATTAGTCTTTGTCAGTATATTCTTTTTGCAAAGTGTCTCTGTGGCGCAATCGGTTAGTGTGTTCAGCTATTAATCAAAAGGTTGGTGGTTCAATCCCACCCAGGGATGTAATTGACCTTGTGATCAGATTTTGGTGATATTTAAGTAGACAAGTCAAAATTGCAAACCCCCTCTTATGGTGTAGGGTACCTGGCCTTCTCTGATGTAATCAGAGTTAGATTTGATTAAGTGATTTTATAAAAAAACAGCTAGGAAGCACAATTTAGCAGTGGGTTGCAGAGAAAAAGAAAAATGCTGGCAGAAAAATACAATTGAGTGATTAAACAGCTCTTCATTTTCTGGCTTTATTTTTATGATAACAAATTTGTTCTCTGAAAAGTGTCCACAAAGCCAAGTATCTGATTAACATATTTGTAGGGATGGTTTTTCACCTATTACTAAATTAAACTTGCTTCATTGGAAAGGCAGCAAGATGCATCCTCATTTCAATATCTACTGAAATAATACAGGTTGACACCAGGAAACATTAACGCCACTGCATCCTTGCTGCTTTCTCATGTGGAAGTCTGTTTAATGTGAAAACAAGGTGATATCTAATTAGCACACAGGTAAGGAATTAAGAAAATCTTTATTTAAGGGTAAAGATGTTTCTCACAAAATCATTGCCCCAATGCATCATTGAAATTCAAGCTGGAAAGATGATTTTAATATATCACTTGTACATTTTGTATTGCTCTTCTGGTGACAATGTAGTTTATTTTTGTCAATTACCATTTTAATAATAGGGTAAAGAAAATTAAGTGGATTTTTGAAAGAAAACAATACTGTCAATATACTATTAAAACAAATTAAAATGGTAAAAGTTATTGTACTTTAAGTAAAAATAAAAGCTAAAATATCAATCCCAGTTTTGGATTACTTTAATGAACAAAAAAAAAATGCATATAGCAAAGGATAGTTTCAATCTGCCTACCTCTGGGTTATGGGCCCAGCATGCTTCCATTGCAGTACTCTGCTGCACATGTAAGTGCAAGAGATCCTGAAGCACTCACTCATCATGCGGAAGTACCAATGTGTTTCTTCATTGGTTGCTGGAAGAAACATCTTACAAAAACTCTCCAGATTATTGACTTTTTAAAGTTTTTCTAGGAAACGTTCTAGATGAATGCTTATTAGTCTTTGTCAGTATATTCTTTTTGCAAAGTGTCTCTGTGGCGCAATCGGTTAGTGTGTTCAGCTATTAATCAAAAGGTTGGTGGTTCAATCCCACCCAGGGATGTAATTGACCTTGTGATCAGATTTTGGTGATATTTAAGTAGACAAGTCAAAATTGCAAACCCCCTCTTATGGTGTAGGGTACCTGGCCTTCTCTGATGTAATCAGAGTTAGATTTGATTAAGTGATTTTATAAAAAAACAGCTAGGAAGCACAATTTAGCAGTGGGTTGCAGAGAAAAAGAAAAATGCTGGCAGAAAAATACAATTGAGTGATTAAACAGCTCTTCATTTTCTGGCTTTATTTTTATGATAACAAATTTGTTCTCTGAAAAGTGTCCACAAAGCCAAGTATCTGATTAACATATTTGTAGGGATGGTTTTTCACCTATTACTAAATTAAACTTGCTTCATTGGAAAGGCAGCAAGATGCATCCTCATTTCAATATCTACTGAAATAATACAGGTTGACACCAGGAAACATTAACGCCACTGCATCCTTGCTGCTTTCTCATGTGGAAGTCTGTTTAATGTGAAAACAAGGTGATATCTAATTAGCACACAGGTAAGGAATTAAGAAAATCTTTATTTAAGGGTAAAGATGTTTCTCACAAAATCATTGCCCCAATGCATCATTGAAATTCAAGCTGGAAAGATGATTTTAATATATCACTTGTACATTTTGTATTGCTCTTCTGGTGACAATGTAGTTTATTTTTGTCAATTACCATTTTAATAATAGGGTAAAGAAAATTAAGTGGATTTTTGAAAGAAAACAATACTGTCAATATACTATTAAAACAAATTAAAATGGTAAAAGTTATTGTACTTTAAGTAAAAATAAAAGCTAAAATATCAATCCCAGTTTTGGATTACTTTAATGAACAAAAAAAAAATGCATATAGCAAAGGATAGTTTCAATCTGCCTACCTCTGGGTTATGGGCCCAGCATGCTTCCATTGCAGTACTCTGCTGCACATGTAAGTGCAAGAGATCCTGAAGCACTCACTCATCATGCGGAAGTACCAATGTGTTTCTTCATTGGTTGCTGGAAGAAACATCTTACAAAAACTCTCCAGATTATTGACTTTTTAAAGTTTTTCTAGGAAACGTTCTAGATGAATGCTTATTAGTCTTTGTCAGTATATTCTTTTTGCAAAGTGTCTCTGTGGCGCAATCGGTTAGTGTGTTCAGCTATTAATCAAAAGGTTGGTGGTTCAATCCCACCCAGGGACGTAATTGACCTTGTGATCAGATTTTGGTGATATTTAAGTAGACAAGTCAAAATTGCAAACCCCCTCTTATGGTGTAGGGTACCTGGCCTTCTCTGATGTAATCAGAGTTAGATTTGATTAAGTGATTTTATAAAAAAACAGCTAGGAAGCACAATTTAGCAGTGGGTTGCAGAGAAAAAGAAAAATGCTGGCAGAAAAATACAATTGAGTGATTAAACAGCTCTTCATTTTCTGGCTTTATTTTTATGATAACAAATTTGTTCTCTGAAAAGTGTCCACAAAGCCAAGTATCTGATTAACATCTTTGTAGGGATGGTTTTTCACCTATTACTAAATTAAACTTGCTTCATTGGAAAGGCAGCAAGATGCATCCTCATTTCAATATCTACGGAAATAATACAGGTTGACACCATGAAACATTAACGCCACTGCATCTTTGCTGTTTTCTCATGTGGAAGTCTGTTTAATGTGAAAACAAGGTGATATCTAATTAGCACACATGTAAGGAATTAAGAAAATCTTTATTTAAGGGTGAAGATGTTTCTCACAAAATCGTTGCCCCAATGCATCATTGAAATCCAAGCTGGAAAGATGATTTTAATATATCACTTGTACATTTTGTATTGCTCTTCTGGTGACAATGTAGTTTGTTTTTGTCAGTTACCATTTTAATAATCGGGTAAAGAAAATTAATTGGATTTTTGAAAGAAAACAATACTGTCAATATACTATTAAAACAAATTAAAATGGTAAAAGTTATTGTACTTTAAGTAAAAATAAAAGAGCAAAAATATCAATCCCAGTTTTGGTTTACTTTAATTAACAAAAAAAAATGCATATAGCAGAGGATAGTTTCAATCTGCCTACCTCTGGGTTATGGACCCAGCGAGCTTCCATTACAGTACTCTGCTGCACATGTAATTGCAAGAGATCCTGAAGCACTCACTCATCATGGGAAAGTACCAATGTGTTTCTTCATTGGTTGATGGAAGAAACATCTTACAAAAACTCTCCAGATTATTGACTATTTAAAGTTTTTCTAGGAAACGTTCTAGATGAATGCTTATTAGCCTTTGTCAGTATGTACTTTTGCAAAGTGTCGCTGTGGCGCAATCAGTTAGTGTGTACGGCTATTAACCAAAAGGTTGGTGGTTCAATCCCACCCAGGGACGTAATTGACCTTGTTATCAGATTTTGGTGATCTTTAAGTAGACAAGTAAAAATTTCAAAAACCCCTGTTATGGTGTAGGGTACCTGGCCTTCTCTGATGTAATCAGAGTTAGATTTGATTCAGTGATTTTATAAAAACAGCTAGGAAGCACAATTTAGCAGTGGTTTGCAGAGAAAAAGAAATATGCTGGCAAAAAAATCCAATTGAGTGATTAAACAGCTCTTCATTTTCTGGCTTTATTTTTATGCTAACAAATTTGTTCTCTGAAAAGTGTCCACAAAGCCAAGTATCTGATTAACATCTTTGTAGGGATGGTTTTTCACCTATTACTAAATTAAACTTGCTTCATTGGAAAGGCAGCAAGATGCATCCTCATTTCAATATCTACTGAAATAATACAGGTTGACACCAGGAAACATTAACGCCACTGCATCCTTGCTGCTTTCTCATGTGGAAGTCTGTTTAATGTGAAAACAAGGTGATATCTAATTAGCACACAGGTAAGGAATTAAGAAAATCTTTATTTAAGGGTGAAGATGTTTCTCACAAAATCGTTGCCCCAATGCATCATTGAAATTCAAGCTGGAAAGATGATTTTAATATATCACTTGTACATTTTGTATTGCTCTTCTGGTGACAATGTAGTTTGTTTTTGTCAATTACCATTTTAATAATAGGGTAAAGAAAATTAAGTAGATTTTTGAAAGAAAACAATACTGTCAATATACTATTAAAACAAATTAAAATGGTAAAAGTTATTGTACTTTAAGTAAAAATAAAAGAGCAAAAATATCAATCCCAGTTTTGGATTACTTTAATTAACAAAAAAAAATGCATATAGCAGAGGATAGTTTCAATCTGCCTACCTCTGGGTTATGGGCCCAGCATGCTTCCATTGCAGTACTCTGCTGCACATGTAAGTGCAAGAGATCCTGAAGCACTCACTCATCATGGGAAAGTACCAATGCGTTTCTTCATTGGTTGATGGAAGAAACATCTTACAAAATCTCTCCAGATTATTGACTTTTTAAAGTTTTCTAGGAAACGTTCTAGATGAATGCTTATTAGCCTTTGTCAGTATGTACTTTTGCAAAGTGTCTCTGTGGTGCAATCGGTTAGTGTGTTTGGTTATTAACCAAAGGGTTGGTGGTTCAATCCCACCCAGGGATGTTATTGACCTTGTCATCAGATTTTGGTGATCTTTAAGTAGACAAGTCAAAATTTCAAACCCCCTCTTATGGTGTAGGGTACCTGGCCTACTCTGATGTAATCAGAGTTAGATTTGATTAAGTGATTTTATCAAAAAACAGCTAGGAAGCACAATTTAGCAGTGGGTTGCAGAGAAAATGAAATATGCTGGCAGAAAAATCCAATTGAGTGATTAAACAGCTCTTCATTTTCTGGCTTTATTTTTATGCTAACAAATTTGTTCTCTGAAAAGTGTCCACAAAGCCAAGTATCGGATTAACATCTTTGTAGGGATGGTTTTTCACCTATTACTAAATTAAACTTGCTTCATTGGAAAGGCAGCAAGATGCATCCTCATTTCAATATCTACTGAAATAATACAGGTTGACACCAGGAAACATTAACGCCACTGCATCCTTGCTGCTTTCTCATGTGGAAGTCTGTTTAATGTGAAAACAAGGTGATATCTAATTAGCACACAGGTAAGGAATTAAGAAAATCTTTATTTAAGGGTGAAGATGTTTCTCACAAAATCGTTGCCCCAATGCATCATTGAAATTCAAGCTGGAAAGATGATTTTAATATATCACTTGTACATTTTGTATTGCTCTTCTGGTGACAATGTAGTTTGTTTTTGTCAATTACCATTTTAATAATCGGGTAAAGAAAATTAAGTGGATTTTTGAAAGAAAACAATACTGTCAATATACTATTAAAACATATTAAAATGGTAAAAGTTATTGTACTTTAAGTAAAAATAAAAGAGAAAAAATATCAATCCCAGTTTTGGATTACTTTAATTAACAAAAAAAAAATGCATATAGCAGAGGATAGTTTCAATCTGCCTACCTCTGGGTTATGAACCCAGCATGCTTTCATTACAGTACTCTGCTGCACATGTAAGTGCAAGAGATCTTGAAGCACTCACTCATCATGGGAAAGTAACAATGTGTTTCTTCGTTGGTTGATGGAAGAAACATCTTACAAAAACTCTCCAGATTATTGACTTTTTAAAGTTTTTCTAGGAAACGTTCTAGATGAATGCTTATTAGCCTTTGTCAGTATGGACTTTTGCAAAGTGTCTCTGTGGCGCAATTGGTTAGTGTGATTGGTTATTAACCAAAGGGTTGGTGGTTTAATCCCACCCAGGGATGTAATTGACCTTGTTATCAGATTTTGGTGATCTTTAAGTAGACAAGTCAAAATTTCAAAAACCCCTGTTATGGTGTAGGGTACCTGGCCTTCTCTGATGTAATCAGAGTTAGATTTGATTCAGTGATTTTATAAAAACAGCTAGGAAGCACAATTTAGCAGTGGTTTGCAGAGAAAAAGAAATATGCTGGCAAAAAAATCCAATTGAGTGATTAAACAGCTCTTCATTTTCTGGCTTTATTTTTATGCTAACAAATTTGTTCTCTGAAAAGTGTCCACAAAGCCAAGTATCTGATTAACATCTTTGTAGGGATGGTTTTTCACCTATTACTAAATTAAACTTGCTTCATTGGAAAGGCAGCAAGATGCATCCTCATTTCAATATCTACTGAAATAATACAGGTTGACACCAGGAAACATTAACGCCACTGCATCCTTGCCGATGATAACCTCAAGTTGGGTCATTCGGTGCTGCAGAGTCGTACGCACTCTTCCACCCGTTCAAGAGCTTTGGTATAACCCCATGGTTCTTAATGTGACCCCAGCATCCTCTAGGTCGTATGAGAAAATAGGATTTTAATACCTACCGGTAAATCCTTTTCTCTTAGTCTGTAGAGGATGCTGGAGTTCCCTTGTGCTGCCTCAGTTGAATCTCCTTTACTTGACAGAGATGTGCCTGAGCAGCGGCCCTCCCCAGCCCTATCCCAAATCATACTTATTTTGCATAGGAGATACCATGGTCATGAAGATTATTCTCCCAGGGTGAGGTTCATTCATTGCATTCTGGGTATGCTGACCCCTGTGATTTCCCCAAATGTGGGTAACTCGACTGCATTATTTGTGGTAGTGGGGGACTGTGTTTGTGTTTTCCTCTGGTCAGCTCTGGTAAAAGTCAGATTTCTTTGTTTCAGATCTTCCTCTAGCCTTGTTCTTCTTTCGAGAGTTCCCTTGTGCTGCCTCAGTTGGATCTCCTTCACTTGACAGGGGGGTGCCCGAGCAGCGACCCTCCCCAGCTCAAGCCCAACTCCTACTTACCTGCCAGGTGAGATACTATGATCATGAAGGTGCTTCTCCCAGGGCAAGGCTCACCCATTGCACTCTGGGTGTGCTGCCCCTGCGATTTCCCCAAATGTGGGAAACTTGACTGCATAATTTGTGTTTCCCCTGGTCGGCTCTCGTATAATTCAGATCTCTTTGTCTCAGGTCTCTCTCCAGCCTAGTTTGCTGTCTGTTTCCACTTCTTTTTTCTTGAGCCCCTCCCTTTTATACCCTTGTGCACTATCCTGACTTCTCCTCCTGTCTGCTTACTTTGTGCCTTCCAATGCACAATGCAAACTACACACCCTTTTACTTGCCTTACAGAGCAGCTCTGGAGCTGTTACAGTGCCAAGCTGCTGTAAGAAATCAGCTTGAATGCTTCAGGGGCTGGGGCATTGTCAACATGAGCCCCACACCGAAGGAGGGTGGGGGTGTTTAATGCGAACTAAGGGTCATCCAAGCGCCGCAAAAGGCCGCCATGCCCTGCATACCCCTTTTCTCTTTTCATATGCAGATGAGGGTTCCAGCCAACTTTGGCCCACTGCTTGGATGACATCACCGTATGCAAATCCATCTTCTGCAGAACTTCCCCCAGGAATGCTTGTACTAGTTGTTGCATTTGGTTTGTTGTTTGGGGGTGCTTCAGTATTAGGCAGCCTTCTGCCCTCCCATGTTCATCTGAAAATATGTGTTCTCCCTGCAGTTGTTGTCTCCAGATGAGAGTTCCCTTGTGCTGCCTCAGTTGAATCTCCTTTACTTGACAGAGATGTGCCTGAGCAGCGGCCCTCCCCAGCCCTATCCCAAATCATACTTATTTTGCATAGGCGATACCATGGTCATGAAGATTGTTCTCCCAGGGTGAGGTTCATTCATTGCATTCTGGGTATGCTGACCCCTGTGATTTCCCCAAATGTGGGAAACTCGACTGCATTATTTGTGGTAGTGGGGGACTGTGTTTGTGCTTTCCTCTGGTCAGCTCTGGTAAAAGTCAGATTTCTTTGTCTCAGATCTTCCTCTAGCCTTGTTCTTCTTTCGAGAGTTCCCTTGTGCTGCCTCAGTTGGATCTCCTTCACTTGACAGGGGGTGCCCGAGCAGCAATCCTCCACAGCTCTGGCCCAACTCCTACTTACCTGCCAGGAGAGATACTATGATCTTCACTGTTAGGGCAATCAGGATGTGGAATTCCCTGCCAGGGAAGGTGGTAATGGCGGACTCTGTAATTGGATTTAAAAAAGGAATGGATACATTTCTGAATGAAAAAGCTATCCAAGGTTATAATACTTAAAATATCAACATGGTTAATCCGGGGGTAACATGAGTTGTAGTAGCTAACTAGTCATAAAACATTATTCAGCAAGTATGTAGAATCATCACAACTTAAAACAGGTTGAACACGATGGGCAATTTGCCTCTATTCAACCTCAAAAACTATGTTACTATATGTTACTATATTACTATGTTACTGTAGTATACAGAACACCACAATGCAATGAGCAGTGATAGTGAGCACTGATGAGGATACTAGAACTGACACTGAGCAGCAAGATGCAGCACTGGACTATTAGTAATGTACTGTAGTATGCTGAGCACAACAATGCAGCACAAGACAATGAGCAGTGATACTGAGCACTGATGAGGATACTACTGAGAACTGACACTGAGCAGGAGAGACACACTACTAGTATTACTGAGCAGCAATAAGTATCCACTGATACTGAGCACTGATATTGAGATTTCCACTGAGAGAACATAGCCACGTCCTCTCCGCTCTCTCTTCAATGCACGAGTAAAAATGGCGGCAACGCGCAGCTCTTTATATGGAATCCGAATCTCGCGAGAATCCGACAGCGGGATGATGACATTTTCCCTTGTTCAGGTTTTCCGAGTCAGGCGGGAACAACCGAGCCTGCCTCATACCAGTGTAAACCACGTGGAGTTCGTGGGGAATTCGGTTCTCGGAGAACCGAACCCGCTCCTCTCTACCTTATACCCATCAATTTTTTTTATTTTCAATCTAAGCCCCTGCAGTTTTCTGTAAGCATCTGCTTTGCTATGATGATCAACAAGTCACAAGGGCAAACACTCAGGGCTTGAGGCGTAGATCTTAGGACCAGCTGCTACAAGCATGGCAGAGGTGTCACTATCACTGGTGACACCCAGAGAGGTGGCGAGGGAGATTGTAATGCAGTGCGCGCAGATAAGCAGCGCAATGGTAAAAAGGAGGCATGGTTTCATAGGTAGGGGCGTGGCCTGGTGGCCTGAATCTACATTTTGTTGCTCCGGGTGTCCCGGGGGTTGGGGGCTGCACCGGGGACTAGTGTGTGAGCGGTGCTGGCTCCTGCACAGTGACATGGCATGGCCACTAGAGATGTGCACCGGAAATTTTTCGGGTTTTGTGTTTTGGTTTTGGGTTCGGTTCCGCGGCCGTGTTTTGGGTTCGAACGCGTTTTGGCTAAACCTCACCGAATTTTTTTTGTCGGATTCGGGTGTGTTTTGGATTCGGGTGTTTTTTTCAAAAAACCCTAAAAAACAGCTTAAATCATAGAATTTGGGAGTCATTTTGATCCCAAAGTATTATTAACCTCAATAACCATAATTTCCACTCATTTTCAGTCTATTCTTAACACCTCACACCTCACAATATTATTTTTAGTCCTAAAATTTGCACCGAGGTCGCTGGATGACTAAGCTCAGTGACCCAAGTGGCCGACACAAACACCTGGCCCATCTAGGAGTGGCACTGCAGTGTCACGCATGATGGCCCTTCCAAAAAACACTCCCCAAACAGCACATGACGCAAAGAAAAAAAGAGGCGCAATGAGGTAGCTGTGTGACTAAGCTCAGCGACCCAAGTGGCCGACACAAACACCTGGCCCATCTAGGAGTGTCACTGCAGTGTCACGCAGGATGGCCCTTCCAAAAAACACTCCCCAAACAGCACATGACGCAAAGAAAAAAAGAGGCGCAATGAGGTAGCTGTGTGACTAAGCTCAGCGACCCAAGTGGACGACACAAACACCTGGCCCATCTAGGAGTGTCACTGCAGTGTCACGCAGGATGGCCCTTCCAAAAAACACTCCCCAAACAGCACATGACGCAAAGAAAAAAAGAGGCGCAATGAGGTAGCTGTGTGACTAAGCTCAGCGACCCAAGTGGCCGACACAAACACCTGGCCCATCTAGGAGTGGCACTGCAGTGTCACGCAGGATGGCCCTTCCAAAAAACACTCCCCAAACAGCACATGACGCAAAGAAAAATAAAAGAAAAAAGAGGTGCAAGGTGGAATTGCCTTGGGCCCTCCCACCCACCCTTATGTTGTATAAACAGGACATGCACACTTTAACCAACCCATCATTTCAGTGACAGGGTCTGCCACACGACTGTGACTGAAATGACGGGTTGGTTTGGACCCCCACCAAAAAAGAAGCAATTAATCTCTCCTTGCACAAACTGGCTCTATAGAGGCAAGATGTCCACCTCATCATCCTCCGATTCATCACCGTGTACATCCCCCTCCTTACAGATTATCAATTCGTCCCCACTGGAATCCACCATCTCAGCTCCCTGTATACTTTGTGGAGGCAATTGCTGCTGGTCAATGTCTCCACGGAGAAATTGATTATAATTCATTTTAATGAACATCATCTTCTCCACATTTTCTGGAAGTAACCTCGTACGCCGATTGCTGACAAGGTGAGCGGCGGCACTAAACACTCTTTCGGAGTACACACTTGTGGGAGGGCAACTTAGGTAGAATAAAGCCAGTTTGTGCAAGGGCCTCCAAATTGCCTCTTTTTCCTGCCAGTATACGTACGGACTGTCTGACGTGCCTACTTGGATGCGGTCACTCATATAATCCTCCACCATTCTTTCAATGGTGAGAGAATCATATGCAGTGACAGTAGACGACATGTCCGTAATCGTTGGCAGGTCCTTCAGTCCGGACCAGATGTCAGCATCAGCAGTCGCTCCAGACTGCCCTGCATCACCGCCAGCGGGTGGGCTCGGAATTCTGAGCCTTTTCCTCGCACCCCCAATTGCGGGAGAATGTGAAGGAGGAGCTGTTGACCGATCAAGTTCCGCTTGACTTGATAATTTTCTCACCAGCAGGTCTTTGAACCCCTGCAGACTTGTGTCTGCCGGAAAGAGAGATACAACGTAGGTTTTAAATCTAGGATCGAGCACGGTGGCCAAAATGTAGTGCTCTGATTTCAACAGATTGACCACCCGTGAATCCTGGTTAAGCGAATGAAGGGCTCCATCCACAAGTCCCACATGCCTAGCGGAATCGCTCTGTCTTAGCTCCTCCTTCAATGTCTCCAGCTTCTTCTGCAAAAGCCTGATGACGGGAATGACCTGACTCAGGCTGGCAGTGTCTGAACTGACTTCACGTGTGGCAAGTTCAAAAGGTTGCAGAACCTTGCACAACGTTGAAATCATTCTCCACTGCGCTTGAGACAGGTGCATTCCACCTCCTATATCGTGGTCAGATGTATAGGCTTGAATGGCCTTTTGCTGCTCCTCCATCCTCTGAAGCATATAGAGGGTTGAATTCCACCTCGTTACCACTTCTTGCTTCAGATGATGGCAGGGCAGGTTCAGGCGTTTTTGGTGTTGCTCCAGTCTTCTGTACGTGGTGCCTGTACGCCGAAAGTGTCCCGCAATTCTTGTGGCCACCGACAGCATCTCTTGCACGCCCCTGTCGTTTTTTAAATAATTCTGCACCACCAAATTCAAGGTATGTGCAAAACATGGGACGTGCTGGAATTTGCCCAGATATAATGCACGCACAATATTGCTGGCGTTGTCCGATGCCACAAATCCACAGGAGAGTCCAATTGGGGTAAGCCATTCTGTGATGATCTTCCTTAGTTGCCGTAAGAGGTTTTCAGCTGTGTGCGTATTCTGGAAAGCGGTGATACAAAGCGTAGCCTGCCTAGGAAAGAGTTGGCGTTTGCGAGATGCTGCTACTGGTGCCGCCGCTGCTGTTCTTGCGGCGGGAGTCAATACATCTACCCAGTGGGCTGTCACAGTCATATAGTCCTGAGTCTGCCCTGCTCCACTTGTCCACATGTCCGTGGTTAAGTGGACATTGGGTACAACTGCATTTTTTAGGACACTGGTGAGTCTTTTTCTGAGGTCTGTGTACATTTTCGGTATCGCCTGCCTAGAGAAATGGAACCTAGATGGTATTTGGTACCGGGGACACAGTACCTCAATCAAGTCTATAGTTGGCTCTGAAGTAATGATGGATACCGGAACCACGTTTCTCACTGCCCAGGATGCCAAGGCCTCAGTTATCCGCTTTGCAGCAGGATGACTGCTGTGATATTTCATCTTCCTTGCAAAAGACTGTTGGACAGTCAATTGCTTGGTGGAAGTAGTAAAAGTGGTCTTACGACTTCCCCTCTGGGATGACCATCGACTCCCAGCAGCAACAACAGCAGCGCCAGCAGCAGTAGGCGTTACACTCAAGGATGCATCGGAGGAATCCCAGGCAGGAGAGAACTCGTCAGAATTGTCAGTGACATGGCCTGCAGGACTATTGGCATTCCTGGGGAAGGAGGAAATTGACACTGAGGGAGTTGGTGGGGTGGTTTGCGTGAGCTTGGTTACAAGAGGAAGGGATTTACTGGTCAGTGGACTGCTTCCGCTGTCGCCCAAAGTTTTTGAACTTGTCACTGACTTATGATGAATGCGCTGCAGGTGACGTATAAGGGAGGATGTTCCGAGGTGGTTAACGTCCTTACCCCTACTTATTACAGCTTGACAAAGGCAACACACGGCTTGACACCTGTTGTCCGCATTTCTGTTGAAATACTTCCACACCGAAGAGCTGATTTTTTTGGTATTTTCACCAGGCATGTCAATGGCCATATTCCTCCCACGGACAACAGGTGTCTCGCCGGGTGCCTGACTTAAACAAACCACCTCACCATCAGAATCCTCCTTGTCAATTTCCTCCCCAGCGCCAGCAACACCCATATCCTCCTCATCCTGGTGTACTTCAACACTGACATCTTCAATCTGACTATCAGGAACTGGACTGCGGGTGCTCCTTCCAGCACTTGCAGGGGGCGTGCAAATGGTGGAAGGTGCATGCTCTTCACGTCCAGTGTTGGGAAGGTCAGGCATCGCAACCGACACAATTGGACTCTCCTTGTGGATTTGTGATTTTGAAGAACGCACAGTTCTTTGCTGTGCTTTTGCCAGCTTAAGTCTTTTCATTTTTCTAGCGAGAGGCTGAGTGCTTCCATCCTCATGTGAAGCTGAACCACTAGCCATGAACATAGGCCAGGGCCTCAGCCGTTCCTTGCCACTCCGTGTGGTAAATGGCATATTGGCAAGTTTACGCTTCTCCTCTGACGATTTTTATTTAGATTTTTGAGTCCTTTTTTTACTGATCTTTTGTGTTTTGGATTTTACATGCTCTGTACTATGACATTGGGCATCGGCCTTGGCAGACGACGTTGATGGAATTTCATCGTCTCGGCCATGACTAGTGGCAGCAGCTTCAGCACGAGGTGGAAGTGGATCTTGATCTTTCCCTATTTTTGGAACCTCAACATTTTTGTTCTCCATATTTTAATAGGCACAACTAAAAGGCACCTCAGGTAAACAATGGAGATGGATGGATACTAGTATACTTATGGATGACGAGTGACTGACGACACAGAGGTAGCTACAGCCGTGGACTACCGTACTGCGTCTGCTAGTATAGAGATGATAATTAATGATATAAAAAAAAAATATATATAACTACTGTAGGTATATATAATATAATGACGGACCTGGTGGACACTGTCAGCAGACTGCTAAACTACTAGTATGAAGAAGATAGAAAAAAACTTCCACCACAGGTAGGTAGGTATACAATTATGGACGAGCACTGACGACACAGAGATAGCCACAGCCGTGGACTACCGTACTGCGTCTGCTAGTATAGAGATGATAATTAATGATATAAAAAAAAATATATATAACTACTGTTGGTATATATAATATAATGACGGACCTGGTGTAATTCAGATCTCTTTGTCTCAGGTCTCTCTCCAGCCTAGTTTGCTGTCTGTTTCCACTTCTCTTTTCTTGAGCCGCTGCCTTCTATGCCCTTGTGCACTCTCCTGACTTCTCCTGTCTGCTTACTTTGTGCCTTCCAACGCACAATGCAAACTACAGGTAGTGCTGCAGGGCCCACACCCTTTTACCTTGCCTTACAGAGCAGCTCTGGAGCTGTTACAGTGCCCAGCTGCAGCAAGAAATCAGCTTGAATGCTTCAGGTGCTGGGGCATAGCCAACAAGAGCCCCACACCGACGGAGGGTGGAGGTGTTTAATGCAAACTAGGGGTCAGCCAAGCGCCGCAAAAGGCCGCCATGCCCTGCATGCCCCTTTTCTCTTTTCATATGCAGACGAGGGTTGAAGCCAACTTTGACCCACTGCTTGGATGACATCACCATATGCAAATCCATCTGCGGCAGGCCTTCCCCCAGGAATGCTTGCACTAGTTGTTGCATTTGGTTTGTTGTTTGGGGGTGCTTCAGTATTAGGCAGCCTTCTGCCCTCCCATGTTCATCTGAAAATATGTGTTCTCCCTGCAGTTGTTGTCCCCAGATGAGAGTTCCCTTGTGCTGCCTCAGTTGAATCTCCTTTACTTGACAGAGATGTGCCTGAGCAGCGGCCCTCCCCAGCCCTATCCCAAATCATACTTATTTTGCATAGGAGATAACATGGTCATGAAGATTGTTCTCCCAGGGTTAGGTTCATTCATTGCATTCTGGGTATGCTGACCTCTGTGATTTCCCCAAATGTGGGAAACTCAACTGCATTATTTGTGGTAGTGGGGGACTGTGTTTGTGCTTTCCTCTGGTCAGCTCTGGTAAAAGTCAGATTTCTTTGTCTCAGATCTTCCTCTAGCCTTGTTCTTCTTTCAAGAGTTCCCTTGTGCTGCCTCAGTTGGATCTCCTTCACTTGACAGGGGGGTGCCCGAGCAGCGACCCTCCCCAGCTCTAGCCCAACTCCTACTTACCTGCCAGGTTAGATACTATGATCATGAAGTTGCTTCTCCCAGGGCAAGGCTCACCCATTGCACTCTGGGTGTGCTGCCCCTGCGATTTCCCCAAATGTGGGAAACTTGACTGCATAATTTGTGTTTCCCCTAGTCGGCTCTCATATAATTCAGATCTCTTTGTCTCAGGTCTCTCTCCAGCCTAGTTTGCTGTCTGTTTCCACTTCTTTTTTCTTGAGCCCCTCCCTTCTACACCCTTGTGCACTATCCTGACTTCTCCTCCTGTCTGCTTACTTTGTGCCTTCCGATGCACAATGCAAACTACAGGTAGTGCTGCAGGGCCCACACCCTTTTACTTGCCTTACAGAGCAGCTCTGGAGCTGTTACAGTGCCAAGCTGCTGAAAGAAATCAGCTTGAATGCTTCAGGGGCTGGGGCATGGCCAACATGAGCCCCACACCGAAGGAGGGTGGGGGTGTTTAATGCGAACTAAGGGTCATCCAAGCGCCGCAAAAGGCCGCCCTGCCCTGCATACCCCTTTTCTCTTTTCATATGCAGATGAGGGTTCCAGCCAACTTTGGCCCACTGCTTGGATGACATCACTGTATGCAAATCCGTCTTCTGCAGACCTTCCCCCAGGAATGCTTGAACTAGTTGTTGCATTTGGTTTGTTGTTTGGGGGTGCTTCAGTATTAGGCAGCCTTCTGCCCTCCCATGTTCATCTGAAAATATGTGTTCTCCCGGCAGTTGTTGTCCCCAGATGAGAGTTCCTTTGTGCTGCCTCAGTTGAATCTCCTTTACTTGACAGAGATGTGCCTGAGCAGCGGCCCTCCCCAGCCCTTTCCCAAATCATACTTATTTTGCATAGGAGATACCATGGTCATAAAGATTGTTCTCCCAGGGTGAGGTTCATTCATTGCATTCTGGGTATGCTGACCCCTGTGATTTCCCCAAATGTGGGAAACTCAACTGCATTATTTGTGGTAGTGGGGGACTGTGTTTGTGTTTTCCTCTGGTCAGCTCTGGTAAAAGTCAGATTTCTTTGTCTCAGATCTTCCTCTAGCCTTGTTCTTCTTTCGAGAGTTCCCTTGTGCTGCCTCAGTTGGATCTCTTTCACTTGACAGGGGGGTGCCCGAACAGCGACTTTCCCCAGCTCTAGCCCAACTCCTACTTACCTGCCAGGTGAGATACTATGATCATGAAGGTGCTTCTCCCAGGGCAAGGCTCACCCATTGCACTCTGGGTGTGCTGCTCCTGCGATTTCCCCAAATGTGGGAAACTTGACTGCATAATTTGTGTTTCCCCTGGTCGGCTCTCGTATAATTCAGATCTCTTTGTCTCAGGTCTCTCTCCAGCCTAGTTTGCTGTCTGTTTCCACTTCTCTTTTCTTGAGCCGCTGCCTTCTATGCCCTTGTGCACTCTCCTGACTTCTCCTGTCTGCTTACTTTGTGCCTTCCAACGCACAATGCATACTACAGGTAGTGCTGCAGGGCCCACACCCTTTTACTTGCCTTTCAGAGCAGCTCTGGAGCTGTTACAGTGCCCAGCTGCTGCAAGAAATCAGCTTGAATGCTTCAGGGGCTGGGGCATAGCCAACATGAGCCCCACACCGACGGAGGGTGGAGGTGTTTAATGCGAACTAAGGGTCATCCAAGCGCCGCAAAAGGCCGCCATGCCCTGCATACCCCTTTTCTCTTTTCATATGCAGATGAGGGTTCCAGCCAACTTTGGCCCACTGCTTGGATGACATCACCGTATGCAAATCCGTCTTCTGCAGACCTTTTCCCAGGAATGCTTGTACTAGTTGTTGCATTTGGTTTGTTGTTTGGGGGTGCTTCAGTATTAGGCAGCCTTCTGCTCTCCCATGTTCATCTGAAAATATGTGTTCTCCCTGCAGTTGTTGTCCCCAGATGAGAGTTCCCTTGTGCTGCCTCAGTTGAATCTCCTTTACTTGACAGAGATGTGCCTGAGCAGCGGCCCTCCCCAGCCCTATCCCAAATCATACTTATTTTGCATAGGAGATACCATTGTCATGAAGATTGTTCTCCCAGGGTGAGGTTCATTCATTGCATTCTGGGTATGCTGACCCCTGTGATTTCCCCAAATGTGGGAAACTCGACTGCATTATTTGTGGTAGTGGGGGACTGTGTTTGTGCTTTCCTCTGGTCAGCTCTGGTAAAAGTCAGATTTCTTTGTCTCAGATCTTCCTCTAGCCTTGTTCTTTTTTCGAGAGTTTCCTTGTGCTGCCTCAGTTGGAGCTCCTTCACTTGACAGGGGGGTGCCCGAACAGCGACCCTCCCCAGCTCTAGCCCAACTCCTACTTACCTGCCAGGTGAGATACTATGATCAGGAAGGTGCTTCTCCCAGGGCAAGGCTCACCCAATGCACTCTGGGTGTGCTGCTCCTACGATTTCCCCAAATGTGGGACACTTGATTACATAATTTGTGTTTCCTCTGGTCGGCTCTCGTATAATTCAGATCTCTTTGTCTCAGGTCTCTCTCCAGCCTAGTTTGCTGTCTGTTTCCACTTCTCTTTTCTTGAGCCGCTCCCTTCTATGCCCTTGTGCACTATCCTGACTTCTCCCGTCTGCTTACTTTGTGCCTTCCAAAGCACAATGCAAACTACAGGTAGTGCTGCAGGGCCCACACCCTTTTACTTGCTTTACAGAGCAGCTCTGGAGCTGTTACAGTGCCCAGCTGCTGCAAGAAATCAGCTTGAATGCTTCAGGGGCTGGGGCATAGCCAACATGAGCCCCACACCGAAGGAAGGTGGAGGTGTTTAATGCGAACTAGGGGTCATCCAAGCGCCGCAAAAGGCCGCCATGCCCTGCACACCCCATTTTTATTTTCATATGCAGACGAGGGTTGAAGCCAACTTTGACCCACTGCTTGGATGACATCACCATATGCAAATCCATCTGCTGCAGGCCTTCCCCCAGGAATGCTTGCACTAGTAGTTGCATTTGGTTTGTTGTTTGGGGGTGCTTCAGTATTAGGCAGCCTTCTGCCCTCCCATGTTCATCTGAAAATATGTGTTCTCCCTGCAGTTGTTGTCCCCAGATGAGAGTTCCCTTGTGTTGCCTCAGTTGAATCTCCTTTACTTGACAGAGATGTGCCTGAGCAGCGGCCCTCCCCAGCCCTATCCCAAATCATACTTATTTTGCATAGGAGATACCATGGTCATGAAGATTGTTCTCCCAGGGTGAGGTTCATTCATTGCACTCTGGGTATGCTGACCCCTGTGATTTCCCCAAATGTGGGAAACTCGACTGCATTATTTGTGGTAGTGGGGGACTGTGTTTGTGCTTTCCTCTGGTCAGCTCTGGTAAAAGTCAGATTTCTTTGTCTCAGATCTTCCTCTAGCCTTGTTCTTCTTTCGAGAGTTCCCTTGTGCTGCCTCAGTTGGATCTCCTTCACTTGACAGGGGGTGCCCGAGCAGCAATCCTCCACAGCTCTAGCCCAACTCCTACTTACTTGCCAGGTGAGATACTATGATCTTCACTGTTAGGGCAATCAGGATGTGGAATTCCCTGCCAGGGAAGGT
The DNA here is from genome assembly GCF_028390025.1 of Pseudophryne corroboree. Taxonomy (NCBI): domain Eukaryota; kingdom Metazoa; phylum Chordata; class Amphibia; order Anura; family Myobatrachidae; genus Pseudophryne; species Pseudophryne corroboree. The sequence continues at coordinate 249,218 of NW_026970183.1, read as the reverse complement.
GGTAATGGCGGACTCTGTAATTGGATTTAAAAAAGGAATGGATACATTTCTGAATGAAAAAGCTATCCAAGGTTATAATACTTAAAATATCAACATGGTTATTCCGGGGGTAACATGAGTTATAGTAGTTAACTAGTCATAAAACATTATTCAGCAAGTATGTAGAATCATCACAACTTAAAACAGGTTGAACACGATGGGCAATTTGCCTCTATTCAACCTCAAAAACTATGTTACTATATGTTACTATATTACTATGTTACTGTAGTATACAGAACACCACAATGTAATGAGCAGTGATAGTGAGCACTGATGAGGATACTAGAACTGACACTGAGCAGCAAGATGCAGCACTGGACTATTAGTAATGTACTGTAGTATGCTGAGCACCACAATGCAGCACAAGACAATGAGCAGTGATACTGAGCACTGATGAGGATACTACTGAGAACTGACACTGAGCAGGAGAGACACACTACTAGTATTACTGAGCAGCAATAAGTAACCACTGATACTGAGCACTGATATTGAGATTTCCACTGAGAGAACATAGCCACGTCCTCTCCGCTCTCTCTTCAATGCACGAGTAAAAATGGCGGCAACGCGCAGCTCTTTATATGGAATCCGAATCTCGCGAGAATCCGACAGCGGGATGATGACATTTTCCCTTGTTCAGGTTTTCCGAGTCAGGCGGGAACAACCGAGCCTGCCTCGGACCAGTGTAAACCACGTGGAGTTCGTCGGGAATTCGGTTCTCGGAGAACCGAACCCGCTCCTCTCTACCTTATACCCATCAATTTTTTTATTTTCAATCTAAGCCCCTGCAGTTTTCTGTAAGCATCTGCTTCGCTATGATGATCAACAAGTCACAAGGGCAAACACTCAGGGCTTGAGGCGTAGATCTTAGGACCAGCTGCTACAAGCATGGCAGAGGTGTCACTATCACTGGTGACACCCAGAGAGGTGGCGAGGGAGATTGTAATGCAGTGCGCGCAGATAAGCAGTGCAATGGTAAAAAGGAGGCATGGTTTCATAGGTAGGGACGTGGCCTGGTGGCCTGAATCTACATTTTGTTGCTCCGGGTGTCCCGGGGGTTGGGGGCTGCACCCGGGGACTAGTGTGTGTGCGGTGCTGGCTCCTGCACAGTGACAGTGCATGGCCACCGAGCATGACGCCTCCATTCTTGACCATGCTGTAATTGCAGTCGCACTGCAGTTCAGCGTGATCATATAAAATGGTGTAGCCTCCTGCTGGTGCAGACTGTATGTGCGCGCAGGAAGCCGCCACCATTTTTGTGATCACAGCGGCTGAATGTGATGTCATACAGCCGCTGTGACCACGCCCCCTGTGTCTCCTCCGTTGCAGACCCCATTTTGAAGCCTTGCCCCCGCACCGCTCCATCCCTGACTTGGAAATGGAGTGTTGCTGACCCCCCTCTCCCCCCCCCCCCCGCCCCGATTGACAGGCAGAGGCGATCGCATTCTCTGCGGGGTGCCGCAGAAAATGTAGGCACATGCGTATGCTCTTAGCAATTTTTGCAGTTGGATCGCTTATTGTGATTGCAATCCAACCTGAATCAGGCCCTATTACCTATCACAATGCGCTGCGGGCAGTACAAAATTGGGTTAATATAGGAGTAAAACTCCCAGACCTGTGCTCCTTAACTGTACCTGGTGGCTAGTGGAGCGGCTGCCCAGTAATCAGTGTCCACGCCAGTGCGCACACGGTCCACCCCCTACGGCCACGCTCCCCTTCATCAGCGGCCTCGTGATCCGGAAGGGCGGTGTGTGTGTGACTGACCTTAGGAAGAAACTGGAGCCTCCGCTGCAGTGACCCAGCAACCAGGGCACGGGAGTATACAGCGCCGCTGGGAGTGATGAAGCTGCAGTAAAGATGTCTATTAGACCTAGCCTGCTGCAGCCCTTGTAGATTCTCATAAAACAAGTTCTTCTTTTCTTGTCAAAATTAATAGCTAAGAATAGGCTGCTTGAGGCAGGCCCCTGTTAAGAGGCCTGCTACTGAAGGCACCAACTACAAACTGAGCTCCCTGTTCATGGAAGCGGGGTTATAGAGGAGAATGCACTGAGCATCTTGGGAACAGTCAAAAGCTTTGAGCCGGTTGGTGCCTCAGATCAAGATCCTACTCTACACCCCAATGTGAATCCTTGTGGAGTCCAGTGTACCCCACAGAAGAAATTAATGTGTCACACCCATTGGCAGCAACCTTAGAATAGCTGCTGACGGGCACAATTGAGAAAGGAAGGGGGGGGGGGGGGACATTTGAATCCAGCACATAGATGCAATTCAAATATGTAATTTGTACCTTCCTATTTTAAAATATAATGGATGAACCTCACCCTGTGAGAACAATCTTCATGATCAAGAGATCTCATATGCAAAATAAGTATGAGTTGGGATAGGGCTGGGGAGGGTGGCTGCTCGGGCAGCCCCTCCCCCGTCAAGTTAAGGAGATTCAACTGAGGACGCACAAGGGAACTCTCGTCTGGGGACAACAACTGCAGGGAGACCACATCTGTTCAGATGAACATGGGAGGGTGGAAGGCTGCCTAATATTGAAGCACCATCAAATATCAAACCATATGCAACAACTAGTACAAGCATTCCAGGGGGAAGGTCTGCAGAAGACGGATTTGCATACGGTGATGTCATCCAAGCAGTGGACCAAAGTTGGCTGGAACCCTCATCTGCATATGAAAAGAGAAAAGGGGCATGCAGGGCATGGCGGCCTTTTGCGGTGCTTGGATGACCCCTAGTTCGCATTAAACACCCCCACCCTCCTTTGGTGTGGGGCTCATGTTGGCCATGCCCCATCCCCTGAAGCATTCAAGCTGATTTCTTGCAGCAGCTGGGCACTGTAACAGCTCCAGAGCTGTTCTGTAAGGCAAGTAAAAGGGTGTGGGCCCTGCAGCACCACCTGTAGTTCGCATTGTGCGTTGGAAGGCACAAAGTAAGCAGACGGGAGGAGAAGTCAGGATAGTGCGCAAGGGCATCCTTTTCTCTTAGTCCGTAGAGGATGCTGGGGTCACATTAAGAACCATGGGGTATAGACGGGATCCGCAAGAGACATGGGCACTTTAAGACTTTCAAAGGGTGTGAACTGGCTCCTCCCTCTATGCCCCTCCTCCAGACTCCAGTTATAGGAACTGAGCCCAGGGAGACGGACATTTCGAGGAAAGGATTTATTGTTAAACTAAGGTGAGCATCTTACCAGCTCACACCTTAAGCATGCCGCAGAATGTGGCATTCAACAGAACACAAGCCAACGGCATGAACAATTGCAGCAAAAAGCTGACCAGAACCATAACACAACATGTGTATAACCACAAGTAATAACTGCAGACACAGTATGGACTGGGACGGGTGCCCAGCATCCTCTACGGACTAAGAGAAAAGGATTTACCGGTAGGTATTAAAATCCTATTTTCTCATACGACCTAGAGGATGCTGGGGTCACATTAAGAACCATGGGGTTATACCAAAGCTCTTGAACGGGTGGGAGAGTGCGTACGACTCTGCAGCACCGAATGACCCAACTTGAGGTTATCATCAGCCAAGGTATCAAACTTGTAAAACTTAGCAAAAGTGTTTACTAAATAGCTGCTCGGCAAAATTGCAATGCCGAGACTCCCCGACCAGCTGCCCAGGATGAACCCACCTTTCTAGTAGAATGGGTCTTCACCTATTTCAGTAACGGCAATCCTGCCGTGGAATGAGCATGCTGAATCTTACCACAGATCCAGCGCATAATGGTCTACATGGAAGCAGGACACCCAATCCTGTTGGGAGCATACAGGACAAACAGAGCCTCTGTTTTCCTAATCTGAACCGTTCTGGTGACATAAATTTTCAAAGTTCTGACCACAGCCAGAGACTTTGACTCAACGAAGGTGTCAGTGGCCAAAGGCACCATGTGGAAAGATGAACCACCTTCGGCAGAAATTGTTGACGTGTCCTCAATTCTGCTCTATCTTCATGAAAGATCAAATAAAGGATCTTGTGATACTGCATGGTTTGTACTGTTTTCCATGTGCTCCCAGATCTTTCAAGCAAGTAGCATGGTCAAGAAAGTTCTGTTTGAAAAGTAACAACATTTACTGTCATTGTTATAGAATTTGGGAGAAAAAACAAGAAGAAATCTGCACTGTTGACGCACTGGACAGAATGAATGAATCATAAAATATAACCTTTATTAAGTATGTATTAAAATTGGATAAATATTAATATTATTATCCCAAACTGCAGTGAAACATAAAGGTTAAAATCACAGAACTAACATACATGTGCATAAGAAGAATAAAGAGATGTGAAAAAAAGGTTTAAAAAGCGTGTCCGTGTGTGATTATTTTTGAAGGCACAACCCTGGCGGGGTTGTTTATATAGATATATATGTTGCTAATAATCACTTTCTAGCGTAATGTTATTAAATAGCTGTTAGTATCTATGTCGTCAGGTACCACTGGGTCGTATCCTATATACTCCCTTCACTCAATAGGGGTTACCTCCCGGGAAGCCATCCCCATTGGCGAATTTGTGGGGGTGATTGAGTATAACCGGTAAGCTAACCTCCAATTTGTGGGGTGCTTAGGTAGATGGGGATCACTTATTTCTCTGTGTCCCCTAAGACTATATTCCTAAATTCAATACCATAGGGGGATAGCTTTCTATATCGGATAAGGAATCACTTGATAGGGAAATCTCTATGCATCATGGAAAGATCATATTTATTAATATCCAAACTAAAAAAATGATGAATAGCTTTAATTTAGCTGTTTAGATATAGTTAATTGGCGAGATATACCAACAGGTGCGGTTGCCTTAAGGAATATGGCAATTCCAATATAAATAGCAGCCCTCCTTCATATAATCAGCCAGATCTTATTAAATCTGGTCCAGATATAGCCGTTCAGATATACTTAATTGACAACATATATCAATCGGTGGGGTTGCCTTAAGGAATATAGCAATTCCAATTCTCATATAAATAGCAACCTTCCTTCATATATTCAGCCAGATCTTATTTAATCTGATCTAGGCGTAGGCAATAATGCTTTCCTTAGAGGTATAGCCACCTCAATTCTTATTAGGAAGCAAAGTGTCTGTCATAATGGTTTATCCAATTCATCTAAGAAATAATATATTCCATGTGTCAGAGATTCATTACTCTCTATTTACACTGTTAAAGAGTTAATTCTTATTATGTTACAGTGTAATGAAATTATCATATAGGGAGATGTGGCAATTCCATGTGCTATATATATAATAACCCTTAGTGGTCCAGATTCCACAATGAGGAATTTTCTTATAAACCGCTGAAACACACAGCTGTTTGACTGACTTCCAAATATATCTATCTCACTTTGTAACAGTCTTATGATAGAGAAACTGTTACATATTCGGTCACTTAGTTATCTAAAGGTAAACAGACTCAGTGTGAGGGTAATATAATATATCAAATGCGCTGTCAATAATCGTGGTAACTGGTGTAATAATGTGGTATATTGAGTATGCTAGTAAGGCATATAACTGCTCTCCAGCCTTTAAGTGTTACCAATCAATTTGTTACACTGTAAAGGATTTATGGTGTCCTGTTAGGACATGCAGCTGCTAGGCTGACTCAAAGATTTATCCATTTGTAACAATTATGTAACAGTTATATACATGTTACTGGTATTACATAGAAATAGTATGACACAGGCCAGCAGTCCCATGTGTCTAGATTCCACAATAGGAGATTTTCTTTGTCTTATAAACTGCTGGAACACACAGCTGCTAGACTGACTTCAAATATATATATTACTTTGTAACAGTCTTATAGTAAAGAGACTGTTACACACTGTCATTTAGTTATCTCAAGGTTAGCAGATTCTGTGTGAGGATAGTGTTCTGTTAGAACATGCAGCTGCTAGGCTGACTCATAGAAAATGTATCCATTTGTAACAAATGACACATACAGCATTAAATTAATATCTATAGCAGCCCATGTGACATCTCTACTCTTATCATAATTGTCTGGTTATTGCCAATCTGGACAGCAGGAGTGATATATATTCACTAGTCCCAATATCCCATCATATAAATATACCCACACTGATATACTTTCTTATCAAGAGTTATTAGTAGCTATCTGTATGCACTTTAGACATTGTAATTGCTAAGTGACATCATATCTAGTGTATTCCTTTCTTATAGCTCAGCTTCTATTCCCTATTAGTGGAGACTAACAGCTAACATCATAATCATATATTTTTGTTTTATAACATTTCACATGAGTCAAATACACGAGGACACGCCGTGCCCTACACGCGTGTTTCACTGCATCTATGGCAACTTACATTAAAGCTAACAAGAAAGCACACTCGTTCTGTCTTTAAACAGATAAAAGAAACCCCAATAATATGGGGCATGCAAAAATTTAGATAAAACTCAGTTTTGCTCCTCTCCACGGAAATCTTTAGTAAAAGGCGAAAGATTTGTTCGTTCTGAAGAGAAACCAGAGCATGACCAAGATTCCACCTGTCGCCTGAGTGCCATGCCAGCAGTCCTCATTCAGCTCAAAGTGAGCACCCAATATGAAAGAAAGAAAGCAGATTTCTCACCAGGCTTCCCCTTGCTATAAGCATGGTTTGTACTCTTTTCCATGTGCTCCCAGATCTTTCAAGCAATTAGTATGGTCAAGAAAGTTCTGCTTGAAAAGAAACAGACATTTACTGTCATTGTTATACAAATAAACTTACATTAAAGCCAACAAGAAAGCTCACTCGTTCTGTCTTTAAACTGATAAAAGAAACCCCAATAATATGGGGCATGCAAAAATTGAGATAAAACTCAGTTTTGCTCCTCTCCACGGATAATCTTTAATAAAAGGCGAAAGATTTGTTCATTCTGAAGAGAAACCAGAGCATGACCAAGATTCCACCTGTCGCCTGAGTGCCATGCCAGCAGTCCTCATTCAGATCAAAGTGAGCGCCCAATTTGAAAGAAAGCAGATTTCTCACCTGGCTTCTCCTTGCTATAAGCATGGTTTGTACTGTATTCCATGTGCTCCCAGATCTTTCAAGTAAGTAGCATGGTCAAGAAAGTTCTGTTTGAAAAGAAACAAACATTTACTGTAATTTCTATGCAAATGAGCTTTCATTAAAGCACACTCATTCTATCTTTAAACCGATAAAAGAAACCCCAAAAAGATGGGGCATGCAAAAATTGAGGTAAAACTCAGTTTTGCTCCTCTCCACGGAAATCTTTAGTAAAAGGCGAAAGATTTGTTCGTTCTGAAGAGAAACCAGAGCATGACCAAGATTTTCATCTGAAAATATGTGTTCTCCCTGCAGTTGTTGTCCCCAGATGAGAGTTCCCTTGTGCTGCCTCAGTTGAATCTCCTTTACTTGACAGAGATGTGCCTGAGCAGCGGCCCTCCCCAGCCCTATCCCAAATCATACTTATTTTGCATAGGAGATACCATGGTCATGAAGATTGTTCTCCCAGGGTGAGGTTCATTCATTGCATTCTGGGTATGCTGACCCCTGTGATTTCCCCAAATGTGGGAAACTCGACTGCATTATTTGTGGTAGTGGGGGACTGTGTTTGTGCTTTCCTCTGGTCAGCTCTGGTAAAAGTCAGATTTCTTTGTCTCAGATCTTCCTCTAGCCTTGTTCTTCTTTCGAGAGTTCCCTTGTGCTGCCTCAGTTGGATCTCCTTCACTTGACAGGGGGTGCCCGAGCAGCAATCCTCCACAGCTCTAGCCCAACTCCTACTTACCTGCCAGGTGAGATACTATGATCTTCACTGTTAGGGCAATCAGGATGTGGAATTCCCTGCCAGGGAAGGTGGTAATGGCGGACTCTGTAATTGGATTTAAAAAAGGAATGGATACATTTCTGAATGAAAAAGCTATCCAAGGTTATAATACTTAAAATATCAACATGGTTAATCCGGGGGTAACATGAGTAATAGTAGCTAACTAGTCATAAAACATTATTCAGCAAGTATGTAGAATCATCACAACTTAAAACAGGTTGAACACGATGGGCAATTTGCCTCTATTCAACCTCAAAAACTATGTTACTATATGTTACTATATTACTATGTTACTGTAGTATACAGAAAACCAAAATGCAATGAACAGTGATAGTGAGCACTGATGAGGATACTAGAACTGACACTGAGCAGCAAGATGCAGCACTGGACTATTAGTAATGTACTGTAGTATGCTGAGCACCACAATGCAGCACAAGACAATGAGCAGTGATCTGAGCACTGATGAGGATACTACTGAGAACTGACACTGAGCAGGAGAGACACACTACTAGTATTACTGAGCAGCAATAAGTAACCACTGATACTGAGCACTGCTATTGAGATTTCCACTGAGAGAACATAGCCACGTCCATTCCGCTCTCTCTTCAATGCACGAGTAAAAATGGCGGCAACGCGCAGCTCTTTATATGGAATCCGAATCTCGCGAGAATCCGACAGCGGGATGATGACATTTTCCCTTGTTCAGGTTTTCCGAGTCAGGCGGGAACAACCGAGCCTGCCTCGGACCAGTGTAAACCACGTGGAGTTCGTGGGGAATTCGGTTCTCGGAGAACCGAACCCGCTCCTCTCTACCTTATACCCATCAATTTTTTTATTTTCAATCTAAGCCCCTGCAGTTTTCTGTAAGCATCTGCTTCGCTATGATGATCAACAAGTCACAAGGGCAAACACTCAGGGCTTGAGGCGTAGATCTTAGGACCAGCTGCTACAAGCATGGCAGAGGTGTCACTATTACTGGTGACACCCAGAGAGGTGGCGAGGGAGATTGTAATGCAGTGCGCGCAGATAAGCAGCGCAATGGTAAAAAGGAGGCATGGTTTCATAGGTAGGGACGTGGCCTGGTGGCCTGAATCTACATTTTGTTGCTCCGGGTGTCCCGGGGGTTGGGGACTGCACCCGGGGACTAGTGTGTGAGCGGTGCTGGCTCCTGCACAGTGAAAAGGCATGGCCACCCAGCATGACGCCTCCCTTCTTGACCATGCTGTAATTGCAGTCGCACTGCAGTTCAGCGTGATCATAAAAAATGGTGTAGCCTCCTGCTGGTGCAGACTGTATGTGCGCGCAGGAAGCCGCCACCATTTTTGTGATCACAGCGGCTGAATGTGATGTCATACAGCCGCTGTGACCACGCCCCCTGTGTCTCCTCCATTGCAGACCCCATTTTGAAGCCTTGCACCCGCACCGCTCCATCCCTCACTTGGAAATGGAGTGTTGCTGACCCACCTATCCCCCCCCCCCCCCGCCCCGATTGACAGGCAGAGGCGATCGCATTCTCTGCGGGGTGCCGCAGAAAATGCAGGCACATGCGTATGCTCTTAGCAATTTTTGCAGTTGGATCGCTTATTGTGATTGCAATCCAACCTGAATCAGGCCCTATTACCTATCACAATGCGCTGCGGGCAGTACAAAATTGGGTTAATATAGGAGAAAAACCCCCAGACCTGTGCTCCTTAACTGTACCTGGTGGCTAGTGGAGCGGCTGCCCAGTAATCAGTGTCCACGCCAGTGCGCACACGGTCCACCCCCTACGGCCACGCTCCCCTTCAACAGCGGCCTCGTGATCCGGAAGGGTGGTGTGTGTGTGACTGACCTTAGGATGAAACCGGAGCCTCCGCTGCAGTGACCCAGCAACCAGGGCACGGGAGTATACAGCGTCGCTGGGAGTGATGAAGCTGCAGTAAAGATGTCTATTAGACCTAGCCTGCTGCAGCCCTTGTAGATTCTCATAAAACAAGTTCTTCTTTTCTTGTCAAAATTTATAGCTAAGAATAGGCTGCCTGAGGCAGGCCCCTGTTAAGTGGCCTGCTACTGAAGGCACCAACTACAAACTGAGCTCCCTGTTCATGGAAGCGGGGTTATAGAGGAGAATGCACTGAGCATCTTGGGAACAGTCAAAAGCTTTGAGCCGGTTGGTGCCTCAGATCAAGATCCTACTCTACACCCCAATGTGAATCCTTGTGGAGTCCAGTGTACCCCACAGAAGAAATTAATGTGTCACACCCATTGGCAGCAACCTTAGAATAGCTGCTGACGGGCACAATTGAGAATGGAAGGGGGGGGGGGACATTTGAATCCAGCACATAAATGCAATTCAAATATGTAATTTGTACCTTCCTATTTTAAAATATAATGGATGAACCTCACCCTGTGAGAACAATCTTCATGATCAAGAAATCTCATATGCAAAATAAGTATGAGTTGGGATAGGGCTGGGGAGGGTGTCTGCTCTGGCAGCCCCTCCCCCGTCAAGTTAAGGAGATTCAACTGAGGAAGCACAAGGGAACTCTCGTCTGGGGACAACAACTGCAGGGAGACCACATCTTTTCAGATGAACATGGGAGGGCGGAAGGCTGCCTAATACTGAAGCACCATCAAATATCAAACCATATGCAACATCTAGTACAAGCATTCCTGGGGGAAGGTCTGCAGCAGACGGATTTGCATACAGTGATGTTATCCAAGCAGTGGGCCAAAGTTGGCTGGAACCCTCATCTGCATATGAAAAGAGAAAAGGGGCGTGCAGGGCATGGCGGCCTTTTGCAGTGCTTGGATGACCCCTAGTTCTCATTAAACACCCCCACCCTCCTTTGGTGTGGGGCTCATGTTGGCCATGCCCCATCCCCTGAAGCATTCAAGCTGATTTCTTGCAGCAGCTGGGCACTGTAACAGCTCCAGAGCTGTTCTGTAAGGCAAGTAAAAGGGTGTGGGCCCTGCAGCACCACCTGTAGTTCGCATTGTGCGTTGGAAGGCACAAAGTAAGCAGACGGGAGGAGAAGTCAGGATAGTGCGCAAGGGCATCCTTTTCTCTTAGTCCGTAGAGGATGCTGGGGTCACATTAAGAACCATGGGGTATAGACGGGATCCGCAAGAGACATGGGCACTTTAAGACTATCAAAGGGTGTGAACTGGCTCCTCCCTCTATGCCCCTCCTCCAGACTCCAGTTATAGGAACTGTGCCCAGGGAGACGGACATTTCGAGGAAAGGATTTATTGTTAAACTAAGGTGAGCATCTTACCAGCTCACACCTTAAGCATGCCGCAGAACGTGGCATTCAACAGAACACAAGCCAACGGCATGAACAATTGCAGCGTGGCCTAAGTTAAAGGGGGTGTGACTTCGCGGGAGGACCCGCGATCGCGAGTCACGCCCCCGTTTTCGGCACTGAGGGGGCATGCCCAGCGCTCTGTGAGCCGCTGGCATGCCACCTCTCCCTCTGACTTCAGTGAATAGACGCTGTGCGCATGCGCACAGCGTCTATTCACCGCTGCTCTGCTAAGCAGGGCAGCGACAGACAGAGCCTCCCAACTGTCCTCCCCACCGCGGGACACTGCGGCCCGCAGGTGGGACAGCGGGACAGTCCCCAAAAAACGGGACTGTCCCGCGAAAATCGGGACAGTTGGGAGGTATGATATGGGGCATGCAAAAATTGAGATAAAACTCAGTTTTGCTCCTCTCCACGGAAATCTTTAATAAAAGGCGAAATATTTGTTAGTTCTGAAGAGAATCCAGAGCATGACCAAGATTCCACCTGTCGCCTGAGTGCCATGCCAGCAGTTCTCATTCAGCTGAAAGTGAGCACCCAATTTGAATGAAAGAAAGCAGATTTCTCACCAGGCTTACCCTTGCTATAAACATGGTTTGTACTCTTTTCCATGTGCTCCCAGATCTTTCAAGCAATTAGTGTGGTCAAGAAAGTTCTGTTTGAAAAGAAACAAACATTTACTGTAATTTCTATGCAAATGAGCTTACATTAAAGCACACTCGTTCTATCTTTAAACAGATAAAATAAAACCCCAATAAGATGGGGCAAGGAAAAAATGAGATAAAACTCAGTTTTGCTCCTCTCCACGGAAATCTTTAGTAAAAGGCGAAAGATTTGTTCGTTCTGAAGAGAAACCAGAGCATGACCAAGATTCCACCTGTCGCCTGAGTGCCATGCCAGCAGTTCTTATTCAGCTCAAAGTGAGCACCCAATTTGAAAGAAAGAAAGCAGATTTCTCACCAGGCTTCCCCTAGCTATAAACATGGTTTGTATTTTTTTCCATGTGTTCCCAGATCTTTCAAGCAATTAGTATAGTCAAGAAAGTTCTGTTTGAAAAGAAACAAACATTTACTGTCATTTCTATGCAAATGAGCTTACATTAAAGCACACTCGTTCTATCTTTAAACCGATAAAATAAAACCCCAATAAGATGGGGCATGCAAAATTTGAGATAAAACTCAGTTTTGCTCCTCTCCATGGAAATCTTTAGTAAAAGGCGAAAGATTTGTTCGTTCTGAAGAGAAACCAGAGCATGACCAAGATTCCACCTGTCGCCTGAGTGCCATGCCAGCCAGGGCCGGCTCCAGGCCTACTAGCACCCTGAGCGAGAAAATGTAAAAGTGCCCCCCCCCCATGCGCGCGCCGAAGGCGCGCGCGCCCTTGGAAAAGTGGGTGTGGCCTCTTGAAAAAGTGGGCGTGGTCTCGTCCCCCAGCAGTGCCAGCTACACATGACATGCCCTCCAGCAGTGCCAGCTACACGTGCTAGTGTTCACTTTTTAGGGCAGGTTGCTGATCACAGGGAGGGCACATTTTTAAGTTAGGTGGGCAAAATGATGTACATACTGTAATGCTTGTTGTTCCCATTTCCACACGCTAAAGCATGGACAGTGCGCGCCGAAGGCGCGCAGCAAAAATTTAGGGGAGTTACTTCGTGGGGAAGGTGCGTAGCCACATTATAGTGGCAATTCACATTACACCACACAGTAGTGCAGCTAATACACATTGCACCAGGTAGAACCTCCTATAAGAGCACGTTAGACACATTGCGCCAGGTAGAGCACTGAGACACACTGCCCAGCCACAGACGCCTAGCGGGAACACTACATGATATGCCCCCCAGCAGTGCCAGCTACACATGACATGCCCCCCAGCAGTGCCAGCTACACGTGACATGCCCCCCAGCAGTGCCAGCTACATAAATGGCCACACAGTTCCAGATGGATAAATGCCCCCACAGCGCAGATATGCCCCCACAGTGCCACATACATTAATGCCCTCACAGTGCAAGATATGCCCCCACAGTGCAAGAAATGTCCCCACAGTGCAAGAAATGCCCCCACAGTGCAAGAAATGCCCCCACGGTGCCAGATACATAAATGCCCCCACGGTGCCAGATACATAAATGCCCCCACGGTGCCAGATACATAAATGCCCCCACGGTGCCTGATACATAAATGCCCCCACGGTGCCAGATACATAAATGCCCCCACGGTGCCAGATACATAAATGCCCCCACGGTGCCAGATACATAAATGTCCCCACGGTGCCTGATACATAAATGCCCCCACGGTGCATGATACATAAATGCCCCCACGGTGCATGATACATAAATGCCCCCACGGTGCCTGATACATAAATGCCCCCACGGTGCCTGATACATAAATGCCCCCACAGAGCCAGATAAATGCCCCCACAGTGCCAGATATGTCCCCACAGTGCCAGATATGCCCCCACAGTGCCAGATATGCCCCCACGGTGCCAGAAATGCCCCCACAGTGCCAGATAAATGCCCCCAGTGCCAGATAAATGCCCCCACAGTGCCAGATAAATGCCCCCACAGAGCCAGATAAATGCCCCCACAGTGCCAGAAATGCCCCCACAGTGCCAGAAATGCCCCCACAGTGCCAGATATGCCCCCACAGTGCCAGATATGCCCCCACAGTGCCAGATATGCCCCCACAGTGCCTGATATGTCCCCACAGTGCCAGAAATGCCCCCACAGTGCCAGAAATGCCCCCACAGTGCCAGATAAATGCCCCCACAGAGCCAGATAAATGCCCCCACAGAGCCAGATAAATGCCCCCACAGTGCCAGAAATGCCCCCACAGTGCCAGAAATGCCCACACAGTGCCAGAAATGCCCCCACAGTGCCAGAAATGTCCCCACAGTGCCTGATATGTCCCCACAGTGCCAAATATGCCCCCACAGAGCCAGATATGCAATGCCCCCACAGTGCCAGAAATGCCCCCACAGTGCCAGAAATGCCCCCCACAGAGCCAGAAATGCCCCCACAATGCCAGAAATGCCCCCACATAACCAAAAATGCCCCCTGTGTGCCAGAAATGCCCCCACAGTGCGGATCTCCCCCCCCCAAAAAAAAAAAAATACCTGCGGCGCTGGGGAGGAGTACTGCTGTCCGCCTGTGTGGGAGCGCTGGCGGGCGGGCGGGAGGCCGGGCGAGTGAGCCTGAGCCTGGGTCCGGGCTGGCAGGCGGGTGGGCGGCCACTTGTGCAGGCGGGCTATGCGCGGCGCCGGCGTCTGACGTTAGATACCGGCGCCGCGCAGCGCGCATACACAGCGCGACCGCCAAATGCTGCAGCAGCACACACACAGGGCCGGCTCCAGCATCGAATATGGCGGCGCCAGCGCGTGGCGCCCATTAAGGGTGGCGCCCTGCGCGGCCGCTCTATTCGAACATGCCTAGAGCCGGCCCTGATGCCAGCAGTCCTCATTCAGCTCAAAGTGAGCACCCAATTTGAAAGAAAGAAAGCAGATTTCTCACCAGGCTTCCCCTTGCTATAAGCATGGTTTGTACTCTTTTCCATGTGCTCCCAGATCTTTCAAGCAATTAGTATGGTCAAGAAAGTTCTGCTTGAAAAGAAACAGACATTTACTGTCATTGTTATACAAATAAACTTACATTAAAGCTAACAAGAAAGCACACTCGTTCTGTCTTTAAACTGATAAAAGAAACCCCAATAATATGGGGCATGCAAAAATTGAGATAAAACTCAGTTTTGCTCCTCTCCACGGAAATCTTTAATAAAAGGCGAAATATTTGTTAGTTCTGAAGAGAAACCAGAGCATGACCAAGATTCCACCTGTCGCCTGAGTGCCATGCCAGCAGTCCTCATTCAGATCAAAGTGAGCGCCCAATTTGAAAGAAAGCAGATTTCTCACCTGGCTTCTCCTTGCTATAAGCATGGTTTGTACTGTATTCCATGTGCTCCCAGATCTTTCAAGCAAGTAGCATGGTCAAGAAAGTTCTGTTTGAAAAGAAACAAACATTTACTGTCATTTCTATGCAAATGAGCTTTCATTAAAGCACACTCATTCTATCTTTAAACCGATAAAAGAAACCCCAAAAAGATGGGGCATGCAAAAATTGAGGTAAAACTCAGTTTTGCTCCTCTCCACGGAAATCTTTAGTAAAAGGCGAAAGATTTGTTCGTTCTGAAGAGAAACCAGAGCATGACCAAGATTTTCATCTGAAAATATGTGTTCTCCCTGCAGTTGTTGTCCCCAGATGAGAGTTCCCTTGTGCTGCCTCAGTTGAATCTCCTTTACTTGACAGAGATGTGCCTGAGCAGCGGCCCTCCCCAGCCCTATCCCAAATCATACTTATTTTGCATAGGAGATACCATGGTCATGAAGATTGTTCTCCCAGGGTGAGGTTCATTCATTGCATTCTGGGTATGCTGACCCCTGTGATTTCCCCAAATGTGGGAAACTCGACTGCATTATTTGTGGTAGTGGGGGACTGTGTTTGTGCTTTCCTCTGGTCAGCTCTGGTAAAAGTCAGATTTCTTTGTCTCAGATCTTCCTCTAGCCTTGTTCTTCTTTCGAGAGTTCCCTTGTGCTGCCTCAGTTGGATCTCCTTCACTTGACAGGGGGTGCCCGAGCAGCAATCCTCCACAGCTCTAGCCCAACTCCTACTTACCTGCCAGGTGAGATACTATGATCTTCACTGTTAGGGCAATCAGGATGTGGAATTCCCTGCCAGGGAAGGTGGTAATGGTGGACTCTGTAATTGGATTTAAAAAAGGAATGGATACATTTCTGAATGAAAAAGCTATCCAAGGTTATAATACTTAAAATATCAACATGGTTAATCCGGGGGTAACATGAGTTATAGTAGCTAACTAGTCATAAAACATTATTCAGCAAGTATGTAGAATCATCACAACTTAAAACAGGTTGAACACGATGGGCAATTTGCCTCTATTCAACCTCAAAAACTATGTTACTATATGTTACTATATTACTATGTTACTGTAGTATACAGAAAACCAAAATGCAATGAACAGTGATAGTGAGCACTGATGAGGATACTAGAACTGACACTGAGCAGCAAGATGCAGCACTGGACTATTAGTAATGTACTGTAGTATGCTGAGCACCACAATGCAGCACAAGACAATGAGCAGTGATACTGAGCACTGATGAGGATACTACTGAGAACTGACACTGAGCAGGAGAGACACACTACTAGTATTACTGAGCAGCAATAAGTAACCACTGATACTGAGCACTGATATTGAGATTTCCACTGAGAGAACATAGCCACGTCCATTCCGCTCTATCTTCAATGCACGAGTAAAAATGGCGGCAACGCGCAGCTCTTTATATGGAATCCGAATCTCGCGAGAATCCGACAGCGGGATGATGACATTTTCCCTTTTTCAGGTTTTCCGAGTCAGGCGGGAACAACCGAGCCTGCCTCGGACCAGTGTAAACAACGTGGAGTTCGTGGGGAATTCGGTTCTCGGAGAACCGAACCCGCTCCTCTCTACCTTATACCTATCAATTTTTTTATTTTCAATCTAAGCCCCTGCAGTTTTCTGTAAGCATCTGCTTCGCTATGATGATCAACAAGTCACAAGGGCAAACACTCAGGGCTTGAGGCGTAGATCTTAGGACCAGCTGCTACAAGCATGGCAGAGGTGTCACTATCACTGGTGACACCCAGAGAGGTGGCGAGGGAGATTGTAATGCAGTGCGCGCAGATAAGCAGCGCAATGGTAAAAAGGAGGCATGGTTTCATAGGTAGGGGCGTGGCCTGGTGGCCTGAATCTACATTTTGTTGCTCCGGGTGTCCCGGGGGTTGGGGGCTGCACCCGGGGACTAGTGTGTGAGCGGTGCTGGCTCCTGCACAGTGAAAGGGCATGGCCACCCAGCATGACGCCTCCCTTCTTGTCCATGCTGTAATTGCAGTCGCACTGCAGTTCAGCGTGATCATAAAAAATGATGTAGCCTCCTGCTGGTGCAGACTGTATGTGCGCGCAGGAAGCCGCCACCATTTTTGTGATCACAGCGGCTGAATGTGATGTCATACAGCCGCTGTGACCACGCCCCCTGTGTCTCCTCCGTTGCAGACCCCATTTTGAAGCCTTGCCCCCGCACCGCTCCATCCCTGACTTGGAAATGGAGTGTTGCTGACCCACCTATCCCCCCCCCCGCCCCGATTGACAGGCAGAGGCGATCGCATTCTCTGCGGGGTGCCACAGAAAATGCAGGCACATGCGTATGCTCTTAGCAATTTTTGCAGTTGGATCGCTTATTGTGATTGCAATCCAACCTGAATCAGGCCCTATTACCTATCACAATGCGCTGCGGGCAGTACAAAATTGGGTTAATATAGGAGAAAAACCCCCAGACCTGTGCTCCTTAACTGTACCTGGTGGCTAGTGGAGCGGCTGCCCAGTAATTAGTGTCCACGCCAGTGCGCACACGGTCCACCCCCTACGGCCACGCTCGCCTTCATCAGCGGCCTCGTGATCCGGAAGGGTGGTGTGTGTGTGACTGACCTTAGGATGAAACCGGAGCCTCCGCTGCAGTGACCCAGCAACCAGGGCATGGGAGTATACAGCGCCGCTGGGAGTGATGAAGCTGCAGTAAAGATGTCTATTAGACCTAGCCTGCTGCAGCCCTTGTAGATTCTCAAAAAACAAGTTCTTCTTTTCTTGTCAAAATTTATAGCTAAGAATAGGCTGCCTGAGGCAGGCCCCTGTTAAGTGGCCTGCTACTGAAGGCACCAACTACAAACTGAGCTCCCTGTTCATGGAAGCGGGGTTATAGAGGAGAATGCACTGAGCATCTTGGGAACAGTCAAAAGCTTTGAGCCGGTTGGTGCCTCAGATCAAGATCCTACTCTACACCCCAATGTGAATCCTTGTGGAGTCCAGTGTACCCCACAGAAGAAATTAATGTGTCACACCCATTGGCAGCAATCTTAGAATAGCTGCTGACGGGCACAATTGAGAATGGAAGGGGGGGGGGACATTTGAATCAAGCACATAAATGCAATTCAAATATGTAATTTGTACCTTCCTATTTTAAAATATAATGGATGAACCTCACCCTGTGAGAACAATCTTCATGATCAAGAGATCTCATATGCAAAATAAGTATGAGTTGGGATAGGGCTGGGGAGGGTGGCTGCTCGGGCAGCCCCTCCCCCGTCAAGTTAAGGAGATTCAACTGAGGAAGCACAAGGGAACTCTCGTCTGGGGACAACAACTGCAGGGAGACCACATCTTTTCAGATGAACATGGGAGGGCGGAAGGCTGCCTAATACTGAAGCACCATCAAATATCAAACCATATGCAACATCAAGTACAAGCATTCCTGGGGGAAGGTCTGCAGCAGACGGATTTGCATACAGTGATGTTATCCAAGCAGTGGGCCAAAGTTGGCTGGAACCCTCATCTGCATATGAAAAGAGAAAAGGGGCGTGCAGGGCATGGCGGCCTTTTGCAGTGCTTGGATGACCCCTAGTTCTCATTAAACACCCACACCCTCCTTTGGTGTGGGGCTCATGTTGGCCATGCCCCATCCCCTGAAGCATTCAAGCTGATTTCTTGCAGCAGCTGGGCACTGTAACAGCTCCAGAGCTGTTCTGTAAGGCAAGTAAAAGGGTGTGGGCCCTGCAGCACCACCTGTAGTTCGCATTGTGCGTTGGAAGGCACAAAGTAAGCAGACGGGAGGAGAAGTCAGGATAGTGCGCAAGGGCATCCTTTTCTCTTAGTCCGTAGAGGATGCTGGGGTCACATTAAGAACCATGGGGTATAGACGGGATCCGCAAGAGACATGGGCACTTTAAGACTATCAAAGGGTGTGAACTGGCTCCTCCCTCTATGCCCCTCCTCCAGACTCCAGTTATAGGAACTGTGCCCAGGGAGACGGACATTTCGAGGAAAGGATTTATTGTTAAACTAAGGTGAGCATCTTACCAGCTCACACCTTAAGCATGCCGCAGAACGTGGCATTCAACAGAACACAAGCCAACGGCATGAACAATTGCAGCAAAAAGCTGACCAGAACCATAACACAACATGTGTATAACCACAAGTAATAACTGCAGACACAGTATGGACTGGGACGGGTGCCCAGCATCCTCTACAGACTAAGAGAAAAGGATTTACCGGTAGGTATTAAAATCCTATTTTCTCATACGACCTAGAGGATGCTGGGGTCACATTAAGAACCATGGGGTTATACCAAAGCTCTTGAACGGGTGGAAGAGTGCGTACGACTCTGCAGCACCGAATGACCCAACTTGAGGTTATCATCGGCAAGGATGCAGTGGCGTTAATGTTTCCTGGTGTCAACCTGTATTATTTCAGTAGATATTGAAATGAGGATGCATCTTGCTGCCTTTCCAATGAAGCAAGTTTAATTTAGTAATAGGTGAAAAACCATCCCTACAAAGATGTTAATCAGATACTTGGCTTTGTGGACACTTTTCAGAGAACAAATTTGTTAGCATAAAAATAAAGCCAGAAAATGAAGAGCTGTTTAATCACTCAATTGGATTTTTTTGCCAGCATATTTCTTTTTCTCTGCAAACCACTGCTAAATTGTGCTTCCTAGCTGTTTTTATAAAATCACTGAATCAAATCTAACTCTGATTACATCAGAGAAGGCCAGGTACCCTACACCATAACAGGGGTTTTTGAAATTTTGACTTGTCTACTTAAAGATCACCAAAATCTGATAACAAGGTCAATTACATCCCTGGGTGGGATTGAACCACCAACCCTTTGGTTAATAACCAATCACACTAACCAATTGCGCCACAGAGACACTTTGCAAAAGTCCATACTGACAAAGGCTAATAAGCATTCATCTAGAACGTTTCCTAGAAAAACTTTTAAAAGTCAATAATCTGGAGAGTTTTTGTAAGATGTTTCTTCCATCAACCAACGAAGAAACACATTGTTACTTTCCCATGATGAGTGAGTGCTTCAAGATCTCTTGCACTTACATGTGCAGCAGAGTACTGTAATGAAAGCATGCTGGGTTCATAACCCAGAGGTAGGCAGATTGAAACTATCCTCTGCTATATGCATTTTTTTTTGTTAATTAAAGTAATCCAAAACTGGGATTGATATTTTTTCTCTTTTATTTTTACTTAAAGTACAATAACTTTTACCATTTTAATATGTTTTAATAGTATATTGACAGTATTGTTTTCTTTCAAAAATCCACTTAATTTTCTTTACCCGATTATTAAAATGGTAATTGACAAAAACAAACTACATTGTCACCAGAAGAGCAATACAAAATGTACAAGTGATATATTAAAATCATCTTTCCAGCTTGAATTTCAATGATGCATTGGGGCAACGATTTTGTGAGAAACATCTTCACCCTTAAATAAAGATTTTCTTAATTCCTTACCTGTGTGCTAATTAGATATCACCTTGTTTTCACATTAAACAGACTTCCACATGAGAAAGCAGCAAGGATGCAGTGGCGTTAATGTTTCCTGGTGTCAACCTGTATTATTTCAGTAGATATTGAAATGAGGATGCATCTTGCTGCCTTTCCAATGAAGCAAGTTTAATTTAGTAATAGGTGAAAAACCATCCCTACAAAGATGTTAATCCGATACTTGGCTTTGTGGACACTTTTCAGAGAACAAATTTGTTAGCATAAAAATAAAGCCAGAAAATGAAGAGCTGTTTAATCACTCAATTGGATTTTTCTGCCAGCATATTTCATTTTCTCTGCAACCCACTGCTAAATTGTGCTTCCTAGCTGTTTTTTGATAAAATCACTTAATCAAATCTAACTCTGATTACATCAGAGTAGGCCAGGTACCCTACACCATAAGACGGGGTTTGAAATTTTGACTTGTCTACTTAAAGATCACCAAAATCTGATGACAAGGTCAATAACATCCCTGGGTGGGATTGAACCACCAACCCTTTGGTTAATAACCAAACACACTAACCGATTGCACCACAGAGACACTTTGCAAACGTACATACTGACAAAGGCTAATAAGCATTCATCTAGAACAATTCCTAGAAAACTTTAAAAAGTCAATAATCTGGAGAGATTTTGTAAGATGTTTCTTCCATCAACCAATGAAGAAACGCATTGGTACTTTCCCATGATGAGTGAGTGCTTCAGGATCTCTTGCACTTACATGTGCAGCAGAGTACTGCAATGGAAGCATGCTGGGCCCATAACCCAGAGGTAGGCAGATTGAAACTATCCTCTGCTATATGCATTTTTTTTTGTTAATTAAAGTAATCCAAAACTGGGATTGATATTTTTGCTCTTTTATTTTTACTTAAAGTACAATAACTTTTACCATTTTAATTTGTTTTAATAGTATATTGACAGTATTGTTTTCTTTCAAAAATCCACTTAATTTTCTTTACCCTATTATTAAAATGGTAATTGACAAAAACAAACTACATTGTCACCAGAAGAGCAATACAAAATGTACAAGTGATATATTAAAATCATCTTTCCAGCTTGAATTTCAATGATGCATTGGGGCAACGATTTTGTGAGAAACATCTTCACCCTTAAATAAAGATTTTCTTAATTCCTTACCTGTGTGCTAATTAGATATCACCTTGTTTTCACATTAAACAGACTTCCACATGAGAAAGCAGCAAGGATGCAGTGGCGTTAATGTTTCCTGGTGTCAACCTGTATTATTTCAGTAGATATTGAAATGAGGATGCATCTTGCTGCCTTTCCAATGAAGCAAGTTTAATTTAGTAATAGGTGAAAAACCATCCCTACAAAGATGTTAATCAGATACTTGGCTTTGTGGACACTTTTCAGAGAACAAATTTGTTAGCATAAAAATAAAGCCAGAAAATGAAGAGCTGTTTAATCACTCAATTGGATTTTTTTGCCAGCATATTTCTTTTTCTTTGCAAACCACTGCTAAATTGTGCTTCCTAGCTGTTTTTATAAAATCACTGAATCAAATCTAACTCTGATTACATCAGAGAAGGCCAGGTACCCTACACCATAACAGGGGTTTTTGAAATTTTGACTTGTCTACTTAAATATCACCAAAATCTGATCACAAGGTCAATTACGTCCCTGGGTGGGATTGAACCACCAACCTTTTGATTAATAGCTGAACACACTAACCGATTGCGCCACAGAGACACTTTGCAAAAAGAATATACTGACAAAGACTAATAAGCATTCATCTAGAACGTTTCCTAGAAAAACTTTAAAAAGTCAATAATCTGGAGAGTTTTTGTAAGATGTTTCTTCCAGCAACCAATGAAGAAACACATTGGTACTTTCGCATGATGAGTGAGTGCTTCAGGATCTCTTGCACTTACATGTGCAGCAGAGTACTGCAATGGAAGCATGCTGGGCCCATAACCCAGAGGTAGGCAGATTGAAACTATCCTTTGCTATATGCATTTTTTTTTTGTTCATTAAAGTAATCCAAAACTGGGATTGATATTTTAGCTTTTATTTTTACTTAAAGTACAATAACTTTTACCATTTTAATTTGTTTTAATAGTATATTGACAGTATTGTTTTCTTTCAAAAATCCACTTAATTTTCTTTACCCTATTATTAAAATGGTAATTGACAAAAACAAACTACATTGTCACCAGAAGAGCAATACAAAATGTACAAGTGATATATTAAAATCATCTTTCCAGCTTGAATTTCAATGATGCATTGGGGCAATGATTTTGTGAGAAACATCTTTACCCTTAAATAAAGATTTTCTTAATTCCTTACCTGTGTGCTAATTAGATATCACCTTGTTTTCACATTAAACAGACTTCCACATGAGAAAGCAGCAAGGATGCAGTGGCGTTAATGTTTCCTGGTGTCAACCTGTATTATTTTAGTAGATATTGAAATGAGGATGCATCTTGCTGCCTTTCCAATGAAGCAAGTTTAATTTAGTAATAGGTGAAAAACCATCCCTACAAATATGTTAATCAGATACTTGGCTTTGTGGACACTTTTCAGAGAACAAATTTGTTATCATAAAAATAAAGCCAGAAAATGAAGAGCTGTTTAATCACTCAATTGTATTTTTCTGCCAGCATTTTTCTTTTTCTCTGCAACCCACTGCTAAATTGTGCTTCCTAGCTGTTTTTTTATAAAATCACTTAATCAAATCTAACTCTGATTACATCAGAGAAGGCCAGGTACCCTACACTATAAGAGGGGGTTTGCAATTTTGACTTGTCTACTTAAATATCACCAAAATCTGATCACAAGGTCAATTACGTCCCTGGGTGGGATTGAACCACCAACCTTTTGATTAATAGCTGAACACACTAACCGATTGCGCCACAGAGACACTTTGCAAAAAGAATATACTGACAAAGACTAATAAGCTTTCATCTAGAACGTTTCCTAGAAAAACTTTAAAAAGTCAATAATCTGGAGAGTTTTTGTAAGATGTTTCTTCCAGCAACCAATGAAGAAACACATTGGTACTTTCGCATGATGAGTGAGTGCTTCAGGATCTCTTGCACTTACATGTGCAGCAGAGTACTGCAATGGAAGCATGCTGGGCCCATAACCCAGAGGTAGGCAGATTGAAACTATCCTTTGCTATATGCATTTTTTTTTTGTTCATTAAAGTAATCCAAAACTGGGATTGATATTTTAGCTTTTATTTTTACTTAAAGTACAATAACTTTTACCATTTTAATTTGTTTTAATAGTATATTGACAGTATTGTTTTCTTTCAAAAATCCACTTAATTTTCTTTACCCTATTATTAAAATGGTAATTGACAAAAACAAACTACATTGTCACCAGAAGAGCAATACAAAATGTACAAGTGATATATTAAAATCATCTTTCCAGCTTGAATTTCAATGATGCATTGGGGCAATGATTTTGTGAGAAACATCTTTACCCTTAAATAAAGATTTTCTTAATTCCTTACCTGTGTGCTAATTAGATATCACCTTGTTTTCACATTAAACAGACTTCCACATGAGAAAGCAGCAAGGATGCAGTGGCGTTAATGTTTCCTGGTGTCAACCTGTATTATTTCAGTAGATATTGAAATGAGGATGCATCTTGCTGCCTTTCCAATGAAGCAAGTTTAATTTAGTAATAGGTGAAAAACCATCCCTACAAATATGTTAATCAGATACTTGGCTTTGTGGACACTTTTCAGAGAACAAATTAGTTAGCATAAAAATAAAGCCAGAAAATGAAGAGCTGTTTAATCACTCAATTGGATTTTTCTGCCAGCATATTTCTTTTTCTCTGCAACCCACTGCTAAATTGTGCTTCCTAGCTGTTTTTATAAAATCACTGAATCAAATCTAACTCTGATTACATCAGAGAAGGCCAGGTACCCTACACCATAACAGGGGGTTTGAAATTTTGACTTGTCTGCTTAGAGATCACCAAAATCTGATAACAAGGTCAATTATGTCCCTGGGTGGGATTGAACCACCAACCTTTTGGTTAATAGCCTTACACACTAACTGATTGCGCCACAGCGACACTTTGCAAAAGTACTTACTGACAAAGGCTAATAAGCATTCATCTAGAACGATTCCTAGAAACATTTTAAAAAGTCAATAATGTGGAGAGTTTTTGTAAGATGTTTCTTCCATCAACCAATGAAGAAACACATTGGTACTTTCCCATGATGAGTGAGTGCTTCAGGATCTCTTGCACTTACATGTGCAGCAGAGTACTGTAATGGAAGCATGCTGGGTCCATAACCCAGAGGTAGGCAGATTGAAACTATCCTCTGCTATATGCATTTTTTTTTGTTCATTAAAGTAATCCAAAACTGGGATTGATATTTTAGCTTTTATTTTTACTTAAAGTACAATAACTTTTACCATTTTAATTTGTTTTAATAGTATATTGACAGTATTGTTTTCTTTCAAAAATCCAATTAATTTTCTTTACCCGATTATTAAAATGGTAACTGACAAAAACAAACTACATTGTCACCAGAAGAGCAATACAAAATGTACAAGTGATATATTAAAATCATCTTTCCAGCTTGAATTTCAATGATGCATTGGGGCAACAATTTTGTGAGAAACATCTTCACCCTTAAATAAAGATTTTCTTAATTCCTTACCTGTGTGCTAATTAGATATCACCTTGTTTTCACATTAAACAGACTTCCACATGAGAAAGCAGCAAGGATGCAGTGGCGTTAATGTTTCCTGGTGTCAACCTGTATTATTTCAGTAGATATTGAAATGAGGATGCATCTTGCTGCCTTTCCAATGAAGCAAGTTTAATTTAGTAATAGGTGAAAAACCATCCCTACAAAGGTGTTAATCAGAGACTTGGCTTTGTGGACACTTTTCAGAGAACAAATTTGTTATCATAAAAATAAAGCCAGAAAATGAAGAGCTGTTTAATCACTCAATTGTATTTTTCTGCCAGCATTTTTCTTTTTCTCTGCAACCCACTGCTAAATTGTGCTTCCTAGCTGTTTTTTTATAAAATCACTTAATCAAATCTAACTCTGATTACATCAGAGAAGGCCAGGTACCCTACACCACAGGTTCTCAAACTCGGTCCTCAGGACCCCACACAGTGCATGTTTTGTAGATTACCCAGCAGGTGCACAGGTGTATTAATTACTCACTGACACATTTTAAAAGGTCCACAGGTGGAGCTAATTATTCCACTTGTGATTCTGTGAGGGGACCTGCAAAACATGCACTGTGTGGGGTCCTGAGGACCGAGTTTGAGAACCTATGCCCTACACCATAAGAGGGGGTTTGCAATTTTGACTTGTCTACTTAAATATCACCAAAATCTGATCACAAGGTCAATTACGTCCCTGGGTGGGATTGAACCACCAACCTTTTGATTAATAGCTGAACACACTAACCGATTGCGCCACAGAGACACTTTGCAAAAAGAATATACTGACAAAGACTAATAAGCATTCATCTAGAACGTTTCCTAGAAAAACTTTAAAAAGTCAATAATCTGGAGAGTTTTTGTAAGATGTTTTTTCTAGCAACCAATGAAGAAACACATTGGTACTTTCGCATGATGAGTGAGGGCTTCAGGATCTCTTGCACTTACATGTGCAGCAGAGTACTGCAATGGAAGCATGCTGGGCCCATAACCCAGAGGTAGGCAGATTGAAACTATCCTTTGCTATATGCATTTTTTTTTTGTTCATTAAAGTAATCCAAAACTGGGATTGATATTTTAGCTTTTATTTTTACTTAAAGTACAATAACTTTTACCATTTTAATTTGTTTTAATAGTATATTGACAGTATTGTTTTCTTTCAAAAATCCACTTAATTTTCTTTACCCTATTATTAAAATGGTAATTGACAAAAACAAACTACATTGTCACCAGAAGAGCAATACAAAATGTACAAGTGATATATTAAAATCATCTTTCCAGCTTGAATTTCAATGATGCATTGGGGCAATGATTTTGTGAGAAACATCTTCACCCTTAAATAAAGATTTTCTTAATTCCTTACCTGTGTGCTAATTAGATATCACCTTGTTTTCACATTAAACAGACTTCCACATGAGAAAGCAGCAAGGATGCAGTGGCGTTAATGTTTCCTGGTGTCAACCTGTATTATTTCAGTAGATATTGAAATGAGGATGCATCTTGCTGCCTTTCCAATGAAGCAAGTTTAATTTAGTAATAGGTGAAAAACCATCCCTACAAATATGTTAATCAGATACTTGGCTTTGTGGACACTTTTCAGAGAACAAATTAGTTAGCATAAAAATAAAGCCAGAAAATGAAGAGCTGTTTAATCACTCAATTGGATTTTTCTGCCAGCATATTTCTTTTTCTCTGCAACCCACTGCTAAATTGTGCTTCCTAGCTGTTTTTATAAAATCACTGAATCAAATCTAACTCTGATTACATCAGAGAAGGCCAGGTACCCTACACCATAACAGGGGGTTTGAAATTTTGACTTGTCTGCTTAAAGATCACCAAAATCTGATAACAAGGTCAATTAAGTCCCTGGGTGGGATTGAACCACCAACCTTTTGGTTAATAGCCTTACACACTAACTGATTGCGCCACAGCGACACTTTGCAAAAGTACTTACTGACAAAGGCTAATAAGCATTCATCTAGAACGATTCCTAGAAACATTTTAAAAAGTCAATAATGTGGAGAGTTTTTGTAAGATGTTTCTTCCATCAACCAATGAAGAAACACATTGGTACTTTCCCATGATGAGTGAGTGCTTCAGGATCTCTTGCACTTACATGTGCAGCAGAGTACTGTAATGGAAGCATGCTGGGTCCATAACCCAGAGGTAGGCAGATTGAAACTATCCTCTGCTATATGCATTTTTTTTTGTTCATTAAAGTAATCCAAAACTGGGATTGATATTTTAGCTTTTATTTTTACTTAAAGTACAATAACTTTTACCATTTTAATTTGTTTTAATAGTATATTGACAGTATTGTTTTCTTTCAAAAATCCAATTAATTTTCTTTACCCGATTATTAAAATGGTAACTGACAAAAACAAACTACATTGTCACCAGAAGAGCAATACAAAATGTACAAGTGATATATTAAAATCATCTTTCCAGCTTGAATTTCAATGATGCATTGGGGCAACGATTTTGTGAGAAACATCTTCACCCTTAAATAAATATTTTCTTAATTCCTTACCTGTGTGCTAATTAGATATCACCTTGTTTTCACATTAAACAGACTTCCACATGAGAAAGCAGCAAGGATGCAGTGGCGTTAATGTTTCCTGGTGTCAACCTTTATTATTTCAGTAGATATTGAAATGAGGATGCATCTTGCTGCCTTTCCAATGAAGCAAGTTTAATTTAGTAATAGGTGAAAAACCATCCCTACAAAGGTGTTAATCAGAGACTTGGCTTTGTGGACACTTTTCAGAGAACAAATTTGTTAGCATAAAAATAAAGCCAGAAAATGAAGAGCTGTTTAATCACTCAATTGGATTTTTTTTGATAGCATATTTCTTTTTCTCTGCAACCCACTGCTAAATTGTGCTTCCTAGCTGTTTTTATAAAATCACTGAATCAAATCTAACTCTGATTACATCAGAGAAGGCCAGGTACCCTACACCATAACAGGGGTTTTCGAAATTTTGACTTGTCTACTTAAAGATCAACAAAATCTGATAACAAGGTCAATTATGTCCCTGGGTGGGATTGAACCACCAACCTTTTGGTTAATAGCTGTACACACTAACTGATTGCGCCACAGCGACACTTTGCGAAAGTGCATACTGACAAAGGCTAATAAGCATTCATCTAGAACGTTTCCTATAAAAACTTTAAATAGTCAATAATCTGGAGAGTTTTTGTAAGATGTTTCTTCCATCAACCAATGAAGAAACACATTGGTACTTTCCCATGATGAGTGAGTGCTTCAGGATCTCTTGCACTTACATGTGCAGCAGAGTACTGTTATGAAAGCATGCTGGGTCCATAACCCAGAGGTAGGCAGATTGAAACTATCCTCTGCTATATGCATTTTTTTTTGTTAATTAAAGTAATCCAAAACTGGGATTGATATTTTTGCTCTTTTATTTTTACTTAAAGTACAATAACTTTTACCATTTTAATTTGTTTTAATAGTATATTGACAGTATTGTTTTCTTTCAAAAATCCAATTACTTTTCTTTACCCGATTATTAAAATGGTAATTGACAAAAACAAACTACATTGTCACCAGAAGAGCAATACAAAATGTACAAGTGATATATTAAAATCATCTTTCCAGCTTGAATTTCAATGATGCATTGGGGCAACGATTTTGTGAGAAACATCTTCACCCTTAAATAAAGATTTTCTTAATTCCTTACCTGTGTGCTAATTAGATATCACTTTGTTTTCACATTAAACAGACTTCCACATGAGAAAACAGCAAAGATGCAGTGGCGTTAATGTTTCCTGGTGTCAACCTGTATTATTTCCGTAGATATTGAAATGAGGATGCATCTTGCTGCCTTTCCAATGAAGCAAGTTTAATTTAGTAATAGGTGAAAAACCATCCCTACAAAGATGTTAATCAGATACTTGGCTTTGTGGACACTTTTCAGAGAACAAATTTGTTATCATAAAAATAAAGCCAGAAAATGAAGAGCTGTTTAATCACTCAATTGGATTTTTCTGCCAGCATTTTTCTTTTTCTCTGCAACCCACTGCTAAATTGTGCTTCCTAGCTGTTTTTTTTATAAAATCACTTAATCAAATCTAACTCTGATTACATCAGAGAAGGCCAGGTACCCTACACCATAAGAGGGGTTTTGCAATTTTGACTTGTCTACTTAAATATTACCAAAATCTGATCACAAGGTCAATTACGTCCCTGGGTGGGATTGAACCACCAACCTTCTGATTAATAGCTGAACACACTAACCGATTGCGCCACAGAGACACTTTGCAAAAAGTACATACTGACAAAGACTAATAAGCATTCATCTAGAACGTTTCCTAGAAAAACTTTAAAAAGTCAATAATCTGGAGAGTTTTTGTAAGATGTTTCTTCCAGCAACCAATGAAGAAACACATTGGTACTTTCGCATGATGAGTGAGTGCTTCAGGATCTCTTGCACTTACATGTGCAGCAGAGTACTGCACTGGAAGCATGCTGGGCCCATAACCCAGAGGTAGGCAGATTGAAACTATCCTTTGCTATATGCATTTTTTTTTTGTTCATTAAAGTAATCCAAAACTGGGATTGATATTTTAGCTTTTATTTTTACTTAAAGTACAATAACTTTTACCATTTTAATTTGTTTTAATAGTATATTGACAGTATTGTTTTCTTTCAAAAATCCAATTAATTTTCTTTACCCGATTTTTAAAATGGTAATTGACAAAAACAAACTACATTGTCACCAGAAGAGCAATACAAAATGTACAAGTGATATATTAAAATCATCTTTCCAGCTTGAATTTCAATGATGCATTGGGGCAACGATTTTGTGAGAAACATCTTCACCCTTAAATAAAGATTTTCTTAATTCCTTACCTGTGTGCTAATTAGATATCACCTTGTTTTCACATTAAACAGACTTCCACATGAGAAAACAGCAAAGATGCAGTGGCGTTAATGTTTCCTGGTGTCAACCTGTATTATTTCCGTAGATATTGAAATGAGGATGCATCTTGCTGCCTTTCCAATGAAGCAAGTTTAATTTAGTAATAGGTGAAAAACCATCCCTACAAAAATGTTAATCAGATACTTGGCTTTGTGGACACTTTTCAGAGAACAAATTTGTTATCATAAAAATAAAGCCAGAAAATGAAGAGCTGTTTAATCACTCAATTGGATTTTTCTGCCAGCATTTTTCTTTTTCTCTGCAACCCACTGCTAAATTGTGCTTCCTAGCTGTTTTTTTTATAAAATCACTTAATCAAATCTAACTCTGATTACATCAGAGAAGGCCAGGTACCCTACACCATAAGAGGGGGTTTGCAATTTTGACTTGTCTACTTAAATATCACCAAAATCTGATCACAAGGTCAATTATGTCCCTGGGTGGGATTGAACCACCAACTTTTTGATTAATAGCTGAACACACTAACCAATTGCGCCACAGAGACACTTTGCAAAAAGTACATACTGACAAAGACTAATAAGCATTCATCTAGAACGTTTCCTAAAAAAACTTTAAAAAGTCAATAATCTGGAGAGTTTTTGTAAGATGTTTCTTCCAGCAACCAACGAAGAAACACATTGGTACTTTCGCATGATGAGTGAGTGCTTCAGGATCTCTTGCACTTACATGTGCAGCAGAGTACTGCAATGGAAGCATGCTGGGCCCATAACCCAGAGGTAGGCAGATTGAAACTATCCTTTGCTATATGCATTTTTTTTTGTTCATAAAAGTAATCCAAAACTGGGATTGATATTTTAGCTTTTATTTTTACTTAAAGTACAATAACTTTTACCATTTTAATTTGTTTTAATAGTATATTGACAGTATTGTTTTCTTTAAAAAATCCAATTAATTTTCTTTACCCGATTATTAAAATGGTAATTGACAAAAACAAACTACATTGTCACCAGAAGAGCAATACAAAATGTACAAGTGATACATTAAAATCATCTTTCCAGCTTGAATTTCAATGATGCATTGGGGCAACGATTATGTGAGAAACATCTTCACCCTTAAATAAAGATTTTCTTAATTCCTTACCTGTGTGCTAATTAGATATCACCTTGTTTTCACATTAAACAGACTTCCACATGAGAAAGCAGCAAGGATGCAGTGGCGTTAATGTTTCCTGGTGTCAACCTGTACTATTTCAGTAGATATTGAAATGAGGATGCATCTTGCTGCCTTTCCAATGAAGCAAGTTTAATTTAGTAATAGATGAAAAACCATCCCTACAAATATGTTAATCAGATACTTGGCTTTGTGGACACTTTTCAGAGAACAAATTAGTTAGCATAAAAATAAAGCCAGAAAATGAAGAGCTGTTTAATCACTCAATTGGATTTTTCTGCCAGCATATTTCTTTTTCTCTGCAACCCACTGCTAAATTGCGCTTCCTAGCTGTTTTTATAAAATCACTGAATCAAATCTAACTACATCAGAGAAGGCCAGGTACCCTACACCATAACAGGGGGTTTGAAATTTTGACTTGTCTACTTAAAGATCACCAAAATCTGATAACAAGGTCAATTAAGTCCCTGGGTGGGATTGAACCACCAACCTTTTGGTTAATAGCCTTACACACTAAATGATTGCGCCACAGTGACACTTTGCAAAAGTACTTACTGACAAAGGCTAATAAGCATTCATCTAGAACGATTCCTAGAAACATTTTAAAAAGTCAATAATGTGGAGAGTTTTTGTAAGATGTTTCTTCCATCAACCAATGAAGAAACACATTGGTACTTTCCCATGATGAGTGAGTGCTTCAGGATCTCTTGCACTTACATGTGCAGCAGAGTACTGTAATGGAAGCATGCTGGGTCCATAACCCAGAGGTAGGCAGATTGAAACTATCCTCTGCTATATGCATTTTTTTTTGTTAATTAAAGTAATCCAAAACTGGGATTGATATTTTTGCTCTTTTATTTTTACTTAAAGTACATTAACTTTTACCATTTTAATTTGTTTTAATAGTATATTGACAGTATTGTTTTCTTTCAAAAATCCAATTAATTTTCTTTACCCGATTATTAAAATGGTAATTGACAAAAGCAAACTACATTGTCACCAGAAGAGCAATACAAAATGTACAAGTGATATATTAAAATCATCTTTCCAGCTTGAATTTCAATGATGCATTGGGGCAACGATTTTGTGAGAAACATCTTCACCCTTAAATAAAGATTTTCTTAATTCCTTACCTGTGTGCTAATTAGATATCACCTTGTTTTCACATTAAACAGACTTCCACATGAGAAAGCAGCAAGGATGCAGTGGCGTTAATGTTTCCTGGTGTCAACCTGTATTATTTCAGTAGATATTGAAATGAGGATGCATCTTGCTGCCTTTCCAATGAAGCAAGTTTAATTTAGTAATAGGTGAAAAACCATCCCTACAAAGATGTTAATTAGATACTTGGCTTTGTGGACACTTTTCAGAGAACAAATTTGTTAGCATAAAAATAAAGCCAGAAAATGAAGAGCTGTTTAATCACTCAATTGGATTTTTTTGCCAGCATATTTCTTTTTCTCTGCAACCCACTGCTAAATTGTGCTTCCTAGCTGTTTTTATAAAATCACTGAATCAAATCTAACTCTGATTACATCAGAGAAGGCCAGGTACCCTACACCATAACAGGGGTTTTCGAAATTTTGACTTGTCTACTTAAAGATCAACAAAATCTGATAACAAGGTCAATTACGTCCCTGGGTGGGATTGAACCACCAACCTTTTGGTTAATAGGCGTACACACTAACTGATTGCGCCACAGCGACACTTTGCAAAAGTACTTACTGACAAAGGCTAATAAGCATTCATCTAGAATGTTTCCTAGAAAAACTTTAAAAAGTCAATAATCTGGAGAGTTTTTGTAAGATGTTTCTTCCATCAACCAACGAAGAAACACATTGGTACTTTCCCATGATGAGTGAGTGCTTCAGGATCTCTTGCACTTACATGTGCAGCAGAGTACTGCATTGGAAACATGCTGGGCCCATAACCCAGAGGTAGGCAGAATGAAACTATCCTCTGCTATATGCATTTTTTATTGTTAATTAAAGTAATCCAAAACTGGGATTGATATTTTTGCTCTTTTATTTTTACTTAAAGTACAATAACTTTTACCATTTTAATTTGTTTTAATAGTATATTGACAGTATTGTTTTCTTTCAAAAATCCACTTAATTTTCTTTACCCTATTATTATAATGGTAATTGACAAAAACAAACTACATTGTCACCAGAAGAGCAATACAAAATGTACAAGTGATATATTAAAATCATCTTTCCAGCTTGAATTTCAATGATGCATTGGGGCAACGATTTTGTGAGAAACATCTTCACCCTTAAATAAAGATTTTCTTAATTCCTTACCGGTGTGCTAATTAGATATCACCTTGTTTTCACATTAAACAGACTTCCACATGAGAAAACAGCAAAGATGCAGTGGCGTTAATGTTTCCTGGTGTCAACCTGTATTATTTCCGTAGATATTGAAATGAGGATGCATCTTGCTGCCTTTCCAATGAAGCAAGTTTAATTTAGTAATAGGTTAAAAACCATCCCTACAAAGATGTTAATCAGACACTTGGCTTTGTGGACACTTTTCAGAGAACAAATTAGTTAGCATAAAAATAAAGCCAGAAAATGAAGAGCTGTTTAATCACTCAATTGGATTTTTCTGCCAGCATATTTCTTTTTCTCTGCAACCCACTGCTAAATTGTGCTTCCTAGCTGTTTTTTTATAAAATCACTTAATCAAATCTAACTCTGATTACATCAGAGAAGGCCAGGTACCCTACACCATAAGAGGGGGTTTGAAATTTTGACTTGTCTACTTAAAGATCACCAAAATCTGATAACAAGGTCAATTACATCCCTGGGTGGTATTGAACCACCAACCCTTTGATTAATAACCAAACACACTAACCGATTGCGCCACAGAGACACTTTGCAAACTTACATACTGACAAAGGCTAATAAGCATTCATCTAGAACGTTTCCTAGAAAAACTTTAAAAAGTCAATAATCTGGAGAGTTTTTGTAAGATGTTTCTTCCATCAACCAACGAAGAAACACATTGGTACTTTCCCATGATGAGTGAGTGCTTCAGGATCTCTTGCACTTACATGTTCAGCAGAGTACTGCATTGGAAACATGCTGGGCCCATAACCCAGAGGTAGGCAGATTGAAACTATCCTCTGCTATATGCATTTTTTATTGTTAATTAAAGTAATCCAAAACTGGGATTGATATTTTTGCTCTTTTATTTTTACTTAAAGTACAATAACTTTTACCATTTTAATTTGTTTTAATAGTATATTGACAGTATTGTTTTCTTTCAAAAATCCACTTAATTTTCTTTACCCTATTATTATAATGGTAATTGACAAAAACAAACTACATTGTCACCAGAAGAGCAATACAAAATGTACAAGTGATATATTAAAATCATCTTTCCAGCTTGAATTTCAATGATGCATTGGGGCAACGATTTTGTGAGAAACACCTTCACCCTTAAATAAAGATTTTCTTAATTCCTTACCTGTGTGCTAATTAGATATCACCTTGTTTTCACATTAAACAGACTTCCACATGCGAAAGCAGCAAGGATGCAGTGGCGTTAATGTTTCCTGGTGTCAACCTGTATTATTTCAGTAGACATTGAAATGAGGATGCATCTTGCTGCCTTTCCAATGAAGCAAGTTTAATTTAGTAATAGGTGAAAAACCATCCCTACAAAGATGTTAATCAGAGACTTGGCTTTGTGGACACTTTTCAGAGAACAAATTTGTTAGCATAAAAATAAAGCCAGAAAATGAAGAGCTGTTTAATCACTCAATTGGATTTTTTTGCCAGCATATTTCTTTTTCTCTGCAACTCACTGCTAAATTGTGCTTCCTAGCTGTTTTTATAAAATCACTAAATCAAATCTAACTCTGATTACATCAGAGAAGGCCAGGTACCCTACACCATAACAGGGGGTTTGAAATTTTGACTTGTCTACTTAAAGATCACCAAAATCTGATAACAAGGTCAATTAAGTCCCTGGGTGGGATTGAACCACCAACCTTTTGGTTAATAGCCTCACACACTAACTGATTGCGCCACAGCGACACTTTGCAAAAGTACTTACTGACAAAGACTAATACGCATTCATCTAGAACGATTTCTAGAAACATTTTAAAAAGTCAATAATGTGGAGAGTTTTTGTAAGATGTTTCTTCCATCAACCAATGAAGAAACACATTGGTACTTTCCCATGATGAGTGAGTGCTTCAGGATCTCTTGCACTTACATGTGCAGCAGAGTACTGTAATGGAAGCATGCTGGGTCCATAACCCAGAGGTAGGCAGATTGAAACTATCCTCTGCTATATGCATTTTTTTTGTTAATTAAAGTAATCCAAAACTGGGATTGATATTTTTGCTCTTTTATTTTTACTTAAAGTACAATAACTTTTACCATTTTAATTTGTTTTAATAGTATATTGACAGTATTGTTTTCTTTCAAAAATCCAATTAATTTTCTTTACCCGATTATTAAAATGGTAATTGACAAAAGCAAACTACATTGTCACCAGAAGAGCAATACAAAATGTACAAGTGATATATTAAAATCATCTTTCCAGCTTGAATTTCAATGATGCATTGGGGCAACGATTTTGTGAGAAAAATCTTCACCCTTAAATAAAGATTTTCTTAATTCCTTACCTGTGTGCTAATTAGATATCACCTTGTTTTCACATTAAACAGACTTCCACATGAGAAAGCAGCAAGGATGCAGTGGCGTTAATGTTTCCTGGTGTCAACCTGTATTATTTCAGTAGATATTGAAATGAGGATGCATCTTGCTGCCTTTCCAATGAAGCAAGTTTAATTTAGTAATAGGTGAAAAACCATCCCTACAAAGATGTTAATCAGATACTTGGCTTTGTGGACACTTTTCAGAGAACAAATTTGTTAGCATAAAAATAAAGCCAGAAAATGAAGAGCTGTTTAATCACTCAATTGGATTTTTTTGCCAGCATATTTCTTTTTCTCTGCAACCCACTGCTAAATTGTGCTTCCTAGCTGTTTTTATAAAATCACTGAATCAAATCTAACTCTGATTACATCAGAGAAGGCCAGGTACCCTACACCATAACAGGGGTTTTCGAAATTTTGACTTGTCTACTTAAAGATCAACAAAATCTGATAACAAGGTCAATTATGTCCCTGGGTGGGGTTGAACCACCAACCTTTTGGTTAATAGCCATACACACTAACTGATTGAGCCACAGCGACACTTTGCAAAAGTACTTACTGACAAAGGCTAATAAGCATTCATCTAGAACGTTTCCTATAAAAACTTTAAATAGTCAATAATCTGGAGAGTTTTTGTAAGATGTTTCTTCCATCAACCAATGAAGAAACACATTGGTACTTTCCCATGATGAGTGAGTGCTTCAGGATCTCTTGCACTTACATGTGCAGCAGAGTACTGTAATGGAAGCATGCTGGGTCCATAACCCAGAGGTAGGCAGATTGAAACTATCCTCTGCTATATGCATTTTTTTTGTTAATTAAAGTAATCCAAAACTGGGATTGATATTTGTGCTCTTTTATTTTTACTTAAAGTACAATAACTTTTACCATTTTAATTTGTTTTAATAGTATATTGACAGTATTGTTTTCTTTCAAAAATCCAATTAATTTTCTTTACCCGATTATTAAAATGGTAATTGACAAAAACAAACTACATTGTCACCAGAAGAGCAATACAAAATGTACAAGTGATATATTAAAATCATCTTTCCAGCTTGAATTTCAATGATGCATTGGGGCAACGATTTTGTGAGAAACATCTTCACCCTTAAATAAAGATTTTCTTAATTCCTTACCTGTGTGCTAATTAGATATCACCTTGTTTTCACATTAAACAGACTTCCACATGAGAAAACAGCAAAGATGCAGTGGCGTTAATGTTTCCTGGTGTCAACCTGTATTATTTCCGTAGATATTGAAATGAGGATGCATCTTGCTGCCTTTCCAATGAAGCAAGTTTAATTTAGTAATAGGTGAAAAACCATCCCTACAAAGATGTTAATCAGACACTTG
This sequence comes from Pseudophryne corroboree, assembly GCF_028390025.1. Lineage (NCBI taxonomy): Eukaryota > Metazoa > Chordata > Amphibia > Anura > Myobatrachidae > Pseudophryne > Pseudophryne corroboree. Next base: position 211,917 of record NW_026970183.1, on the reverse strand, counting down.
GCTTTGTGGACACTTTTCAGAGAACAAATTAGTTAGCATAAAAATAAAGCCAGAAAATGAAGAGCAGTTTAATCACTCAATTGGATTTTTCTGCCAGCATATTTCTTTTTCTCCGCAACCCACTGCTAAATTGTGCTTCCTAGCTGTTTTTTTATAAAATCACTTAATCAAATCTAACTCTGATTACATCAGAGAAGGCCAGGTACCCTACACCATAAGAGGGGGTTTGAAATTTTGACTAGTCTACTTAAAGATCACCAAAATCTGATAACAAGGTCAATTACATCCCTGGGTGGGATTGAACCACCAACCCTTTGATTAATAACCAAACACACTAACCGATTGCGCCACAGAGACACTTTGCAAACTTACATACTGACAAAGGCTAATAAGCATTCATCTAGAACGTTTCCTAGAAAAACTTTAAAAAGTCAATAATCTGGAGAGTTTTTGTAAGATGTTTCTTCCATCAACCAACGAAGAAACACATTGGTACTTTCCCATGATGAGTGAGTGCTTCAGGATCTCTTGCACTTACATGTGCAGCAGAGTACTGCATTGGAAACATGCTGGGCCCATAACCCAGAGGTAGGCAGATTGAAACTATCCTCTGCTATATGCATTTTTTATTGTTAATTAAAGTAATCCAAAACTGGGATTGATATTTTTGCTCTTTTATTTTTACTTTAAAGTACAATAACTTTTACCATTTTAATTTGTTTTAATAGTATATTGACAGTATTGTTTTCTTTCAAAAATCCACTTAATTTTCTTTACCCTATTTTTATAATGGTAATTGACAAAAACAAACTACATTGTCACCAGAAGAGCAATACAAAATGTACAAGTGATATATTAAAATCATCTTTCCAGCTTGAATTTCAATGATGCATTGGGGCAACGATTTTGTGAGAAACATCTTCACCCTTAAATAAAGATTTTCTTAATTCCTTACCTGTGTGCTAATTAGATATCACCTTGTTTTCACATTAAACAGACTTCCACATGCGAAAGCAGCAAGGATGCAGTGGCGTTAATGTTTCCTGGTGTCAACCTGTATTATTTCAGTAGACATTGAAATGAGGATGCATCTTGCTGCCTTTCCAATGAAGCAAGTTTAATTTAGTAATAGGTGAAAAACCATCCCTACAAAGGTGTTAATCAGAGACTTGGCTTTGTGGACACTTTTCAGAGAACAAATTTGTTAGCATAAAAATAAAGCCAGAAAATGAAGAGCTGTTTAATCACTCAATTGGATTTTTTTGCCAGCATATTTCTTTTTCTCTGCAACTCACTGCTAAATTGTGCTTCCTAGCTGTTTTTATAAAATCACTGAATCAAATCTAACTCTGATTACATCAGAGAAGGCCAGGTACCCTACACCATAACAGGGGGTTTGAAATTTTGACTTGTCTACTTAAAGATCACCAAAATCTGATAACAAGGTCAATTACGTCCCTGGGTGGGATTGAACCACCAACCTTTTGGTTAATAACCATACACACAGACTGATTGCGCCACAGCGACACTTTGCAAAAGTACATACTGACAAATGCTAATAAGCATTCATCTAGAACGTTTCCTAGAAACATTTTAAAAAGTCAATAAAGTGGAGAGTTTTTGTAAGATGTTTCTTCCATCAACCAATGAAGAAACACATTGGAACTTTCCCATGATAAGTGAGTGCTTCAGGACCTCTTGCACTTACATGTGCAGCAGAGTACTGTAATGGAAGCATGCTGGGTCCATAACCCAGAGGTAGGCAGATTGAAACTATCCTCTGCTATATGCATTTTTTTTTGTTAATTAAAGTAATCCAAAACTGGGATTGATATTTTTGCTCTTTTATTTTTACTTAAAGTACAATAACTTTTACCATTTTAATTTGTTTTAATAGTATATTGACAGTATTGTTTTCTTTCAAAAATCCAATTAATTTTCTTTACCCGATTATTAAAATGGTAATTGACAAAAACAAACTACATTGTCACCAGAAGAGCAATACAAAATGTACAAGTGATATATTAAAATCATCTTTCCAGCTTGAATTTCAATGATGCATTGGGGCAACGATTTTGTGAGAAACATCTTCACCCTTTAATAAAGATTTTCTTAATTCCTTACCTGTGTGCTAATTAGATATCACCTTGTTTTCACATTAAACAGACTTCCACATGAGAAAGCAGCAAGGATGCAGTGGCGTTAATGTTTCCTGGTGTCAACCTGTATTATTTCAGTAGATATTGAAATGAGGATGCATCTTGCTGCCTTTCCAATGAAGCAAGTTTAATTTAGTAATAGGTGAAAAACCATCCAAGAGCTGTTTAATCACTCAATTGGATTTTTTTGCCAGCATATTTCTTTTTCTCTGCAACCCACTGCTAAATTGTGCTTCCTAGCTGTTTTTATAAAATCACTGAATCAAATCTAACTCTGATTACATCAGAGAAGTCTAAATACCTAACACCATAACAGGGGGTTTGAAATTTTGACTTGTCTACTTAAAGATCACCAAAATCTGATAACAAAGTCAATTACATCCCTGGGTGGGATTGAACCACCAACCTTTTGGTTAATAGCCATACACACTAACTGATTGCGCCACAGCGACACTTTGCAAAATTACATACTGACAAAGGCTAATAAACAATCATCTAGAACGTTTCCTAGAAAAACTTTAAAAAGTCAATAATCTGGAGTGTTTTTGTAAGATGTTTCTGCCATCAACCAATGAAGAAACACATTGGTACTTTCCCATGATGAGTGAGTGCTTCAGGATCTCTTGCACTTACATGTGCAGCAGAGTACTGCAATGGAAGCATGCTGGGCCCATAACCCAGAGGTAGAAAGATTGAAACTATCCTCTGCTATATGCATTTTTTTTGTTAATTAAAGTAATCCAAAACTGGGATTGATATTTTTGCTCTTTTATTTTTACTTAAAGTACAATAACTTTTACCATTTTAATTTGTTTTAATAGTATATTGACAGTATTGTTTTCTTTCAAAAATTCACTTAATTTTATTTTCTGTGTGCTAATTAGATATCACCTTGTTTTCACATTAAATAGACTTCCACATGAGAAAGCAGCAAGGATGCAGTGGCGTTAATGTTTCCTGGTGGTAGTGGGGTACTGTGTTTGTGCTTTCCTCTGGTCAGCTCTGGTAAAAGTCAGATTTCTTTGTCTCAGATCTTCCTCTAGCCTTGTTCTTCTTTCGAGAGTTCCCTTGTGCTGCCTCAGTTGGATCTCCTTCACTTGACAGGGGGGTACCCGAGCAGCGACCCTCCCCAGCACTAGCCCAACTCCTACTTACCTGCCAGGTGAGATACTATGATCAGGAAGGTGCTTCTCCCAGGGAAAGGCTCACCCATTGCACTCTGGGTGTGCTGCTCCTGCGATTTCCCCAAATGTGGGAAACTTGACTGCATAATTTGTGTTTCCCCTGGTCGGCTCTCGTATATCAGATCTCTTTGTCTCAGGTCTCTCTCCAGCCTAGTTTGCTGTCTGTTTCCACTTCTCTTTTCTTAAACCGCTCCCTTCTATTCCCTTGTGCACCTTAATTAAATCTAACTCTGATTACGTCAGAGAAGGCCAGGTACCCTACACCATAAGAGGGGGTTTGAAATTTTGACTTGTCTACTTAAAGATCACCAAAATCTGATCACAAGGTCAATTACATCACTGGGTGGGAACCTTTTGGTTAATAGCCCATGTAAGTGCAAGAGATCCTGAAGCACTCACTCATCATGGGAATGTACCAATGTGTTTCTTACAAAAATTCTCCAGATTATTGACTTTTTAAAGTTTTTCTAGGAAACGTTCTAGATGAATGCTTATTAGCCTTTGTCAGTATGTACTTTTGCAAAGTGTCGCTGTGGCGCAATCAGTTAGTGTGTATGGCTATTAACCTAAAGGTTGGTGATTCAATCCCACCCAGGGACGTAATAGACCTTGTTATCAGATTTTGGTGATCTTTAAGTAGACAAGTCAAAATTTCAAACCCCCTCTTATGGTGTAGGGTACCCGGCCTTCTCTGATGTAATCAGAATTAGATTTGATTAAGTGATTTTATAAAAAACAGCTAGGAAGCACAATTTAGCAGTGGGTTGCAGAGAAAAAAAATTATGCTGGCAGAAAAGTCCAATTGAGTGATTAAACAGCTCTTCATTTTCTGATTTTATGTTTATGCTAACAAATTTGCTCTCTGAAAAGTGTCCACAAAGCCAAGTCTCTGATTAACACCTTTGTAGGAATGGTTTTTCACCTATTACTGAATTAAACTTGCTTCATTGGAAAGGCAGCAAGATGCATCCTCATTTCAATGTCTACTGAAATAATACAGGTTGACACCAGGAAACATAAACGTCACTGCATCCTTGCTGCTTCCTCATGGGGAAGTCTGTTTAATGTGAAAACAAGGTGATATCTAATCAGCACACAGGTAAGGAATTAAGAAAATCTTTCTTTATGGGTGAAGATGTTTCTCACAAAATTGTTGCACCAAGGCATCATTGAAATTCAAGCTGGAAAGATGATTTTAATATATCACTTGTACATTTTGTACTGCTCTTCTGGTGACAATGTAGATTGTTTTTGTCAATTACCATTTTAATAATCGGGTAAAGAAAATTAATTGGATTTTTGAAAGAAAACAATACTGTCAATATACTATTAAAACAAATTAAAATGGTAAAAGTTATTGTACTTTAAGTAAAAATAAAAGAGCAAAAATATCAATCCCAGTTTTGGATTACTTTAATTAATAAAAACAATGCATATAGCAGAGGATAGTTTCAATCTGCCTACCTCTGGGTTATGGACCCAGCATGCTTCCATTACAGTACTCTGCTGCACATGTAAGTGCAAGAGATCCTGAAGCACTCACTCATCATAGGAAAGTACCAATGTGTTTCTTCATTGGTTGATGGAAGAAACATCTTACAAAAACTCTCCACATTATTGACTTTTTAAAATGTTTCTAGGAAACGTTCTAGATGAATGCTTATTAGCCTTTGTCAGTATGTACTTTTGAAAAGTGTCGCTGTGGCGCAATCAGTTAGTGTATAAGGCTATTAACCAAAAGGTTGGTGGTTCAATCCCACCCAGGGACGTAATTGACCTTGTTATCAGATTTCGGTGATCTTTAAGTAGACAAGTCAAAATTTCAAACCCCCTCTTATGGTGTAGGGTACCTGGCCTTCTCTGATGTAATCAGAGTTAGATTTGATTAAGTGATTTTATAAAAAAAACAGCTAGGAAGCACAATTTAGCAGTGGGTTGCAGAGAAAAAGAAAAATGCTGGCAGAAAAATCCAATTGAGTGATTAAACAGCTCTTCATTTTCTGGCTTTATTTTTATGCTAACAAATTTGTTCTCTGAAAAGTGTCCACAAAGCCAAGTCTCTGATTAACACCTTTGTAGGGATGGTTTTTAACCTATTACTAAATTAAACTTGCTTCATTGGAAAGGCAGCAAGATGCATCCTCATTTCAATGTCTACTGAAATAATACAGGTTGACACCAGGAAACATTAACGCCACTGCATCCTTGCTGCTTTCTCATGTGAAAGTCTGTTTAATGTGAAAACAAGGTGATATCTAATTAGCACACAGGTAGGGAATTAAGAAAATCTTTATTTAAGGGTGAAGATGTTTCTCACAAAATCGTTACCTCAATGCATCATTGAAATTCAAGCTGAAAAGATGATTTTAATATATCACTTGTACATTTTGTATTGCTCTTCTGGTGACAATGTAGTTTGTTTTTGTCAATTACCATTTTAATAATAGGGTAAAGAAAATTAAGTGGATTTTTGAAAGAAAACAATACTGTCAATATACTATTAAAACAAATTAAAACAGTAAAAGTTATTGTACTTTAAGTAAAAATAAAAGAGCCAAAATATCAATCCCAGTTTTGGATTACTTTAATTAACAAAAAAAATGCATATAGCAGAGGACAGTTGCAATCTGCCTACCTCTGGGTTATAGGCCCAGCATGCTTCCATTGTAGTCCTTTGCTGCACATGTAAGTGCAAGAGATCCTGAAGCACTCACTCATCATGGGAAAGTACCAATGTGTTTCTTCATTGGTTGATGGAAGGAACATCTTACAAAAACTCTCCAGATTATTGACTTTTTAAAGTTTTTCTAGGAAACGTTCTAGATGAATGCTTATTAACCTTTGTCAGTATGTACTTTTGCAAAGTGTCTCTGAGGCGCAAACAGTTAGCGTGTTCAGTTGTTAACCAAAAGGTTGGTGGTTCAATCCCACCTAGGGACGTAATTGACCTCGTTATCAGATTTTGGTGATCTTTAAGTAGACAAGTAAAAATTTCAAACCACCTCTTATGGTGTAGGGTACCTGGCCTTCTCTGATGTAATCAGAGTTAGATTTGATTAAGTGATTTTATAAAAAAAACAGCCACGAAGCACAATTTAGCAGTGGGTTGCAGAGAAAAAGAAATATGCTGGCAGAAAAATCCAATTGAGTGATTAAACAGCTCTTCATTTTCTGGCTTTATTTTTATGCTAACAAATTTGTGCTCTGAAAAGTGTCCACAAAGCCAAGTATCTGATTAACACCTTTGTAGGGATGGTTTTTCACCTATTATTAAATTAAACTTGCTTCATTGGAAAGGCAGCAAGTGATGTCATCCAAGCAGTGGGTCAAAGTTGGCTTCAAACCTCGTCTGCTTATGAAAAGAGAAAAGGGGTATGCAGGGCATGGCGGCCTTTTGCGGTGCTTGGATGACCCCTAGTTCGCATTAAATAATGCAGTCGAGTTTCCCACATTTGGGGAAATCACAGGGGTCAGCATACCCAGAATGCAATGAATGAACCGCACCCTGGGAGAACAGTCTTCATGACCATGGTATCTCCTATGCAAAATAAGTATGATTTGGGATAGGGCTGGGGAGGGCCGCTGCTCAGGCACATCTCTGTCAAGTAAAGGAGATTCAACTGAGGCAGCACAAGGGAACTCTCATCTGGGGACAACAACTGCAGGGAGAACACATATTTTCAGATGAACATGGGAGGGCAGAAGGCTGCCTAATACTGAAGCACCCCCAAACAACAAACCAAATGCAACAACTAGTGCAAGCATTCCTGGGGGAAGGCCTGCAGCAGATGGATTTGCATATGGCGATGTCATCCAAGCAGTGGGTCAAAGTTGGCTTCAACCCTCGTCTGCATATGAAAAGAGAAAAGGGGCGTGCAGGGCATGGCGGCCTTTTGCGGCACTTGGATGACCCCTAGTTTGCATTAAACACCTCCACCCTCCGTCGGTGTGGGGCTCATGTTGGCTATGCCCCAGCCCCTGAAGCATTCAAGCTGATTTCTTGCAGCAGCTGGGCACTGTAACAGCTCCAGAGCTGCTCTGTAAGGCAAGTAAAAGGGTGTGGGCCCTGCAGCACTACCTGTAGTTCGCATTGTGCGAGACCCCTAGTTCGCATTAAACACCCCCACCCTCCTTCGGTGTGGGGCTCATGTTGGCCATGCCCCAGCCCCTGAAGCATTCACGCTGATTTCTTGCAGCAGCTGGGCACTGTAACAGCTCAAGAGCTGCTCTGTAAGGCAAGTAAAAGGGTGTGGGCCCTGCAGCACTACCTGTAGTTTGCATTGTGCATTGGAAGGCACAAAGTAAGCAGACGGGAGGAGAAGTCAGGATAGTGCACAAGGGTATAGACGGGAGGGGCTCAAGAAAAAAGAAGTGGAAACAGACAGCAAACTAGGCTTCCAATGCACAATGCAAACTACAGGTAGTGCTGCAGGGCCCACACCCTTTTACTTGCCTTACAGAGCAGCTCTGGAGCTGTTTAATCACTCAATTGGATTTTTCTGCCAGCATAATTTTTCTCTTACGTCCTAGAGGATGCTGGGGACTCCGTAAGGACCATGGGGGATAGACGGGCTCCGCAGGAGACATGGGCACTTAAAGAAAGACTTTAGATCTGGGTGTGCACTGGCTCCTCCCTCTATGCCCCTCCTCCAGACCTCAGTTTACTACTGTGCCCAGAGGAGACTGGGTGCTTTTCAGGGAGCTCTCCTGAGTTTCCTGACAGAAAGTATATTTGTTAGATTTTTTTATTTTCAGGGAGCCTGCTGGCAACAGACTCCCTGCATCGAGGGGCGGAGGGGAGAGATGCACACCTACTTCTGTGAGTTGATAGGCTCTGCTTCTTAGGCTACTGTACAGCATTAGCTCCAGAGGGATCGGTACGCAGGTCTCACCCTCGCCGTCCGTCCCAGAGCCGCGCCGCCGTCCCCCTCGCAGAGCCGGAAGATAGAAGCCGGGTGAGTATGAGAAGAAAAGAAGACTTCAGAGGCGGCGGAAGACTTCATGATCTTCACTGAGGTAACGCACAGCAGTAAAGCTGTGCTCCATTGCTCCCATACACCTCACACACGGCAGTCAGTGTAAGGGTGAAGGGCTCAGGGGGGACGCCCTGGGCAGCAATATAGACCTCTCTTTGGCAAAATAAATATATATGCAGCTAGGCACTGTATATATATATATAAGAGCCCCCGCCATTTTTTTACTATATTTGAGCGGGACAGAAGCCCGTCGCTGAGGGGGTGGTGCTTCTCCCTCAGCACTCACCAGCACCATTTTCTCCACAGCACCGCTGAGGGGAAGCTCCACGGACTCTCCCCTGCTTATACCACGGTAGAAAGAGGGTCTTAAAGAAGAGGGGGGCACATAATTAGGCGCATATATATATGGAAATACAGCGCTACTGGGTAAACATAAAATTATTGTGTTTTTTTCCTGGGTCATATAGCGCTGGGGTGTGTGCTGGCATACTCTCTCTCTCTGTCTCTCCAAAGGGCCTTGTTGGGGAACTGTCCTCAGATAAGAGGATTCCCTGAGTGTATGGTGTGTCGGTACACGTGTGTCGACATGTCTGAGGTAGAAGGCTCTCCTAGAGAGGAGCAGGAGCAAATTAATGTGGTGTCTCCATCGACAACGCCGACACCTGACTGAATGGATATGTGAAATGTTTTAAGTGCTAATGTAAACTTATTACACAAGAGATTAGACAAAGCTGAAGCTAGGGAACAGTCAGGGAGTCAACCCATGCCTGTCCCTATGTCGCAGGGACCTTCGGGGTCTCAAAAGCGCCCACTATCCCAAATAGTTGACACAGATACCGACACGGATTCTGACTCCAGTGTCGACTACGATGATGCAAAGTTACAGCCAAAATTGGCTAAATGTATTCGATATATGATTATTGCAATAAAAGATGTTTTGCACATCACAGAGTCCCCTGTCCCTGACACGAGGGTACACATCTATAAGGGAAAGAAACCTGAGATAACCTTTCCCCCCTCACATGAGTTGAACGAATTATGTGAAAAAGCTTGGGAATCTCCAGACAAAAAGCTGCAGATTCCCAAAAGGATTCTTATGGCGTATCCTTTCCCGCCAATGGACAGGATACGGTGGGAATCCTCCCCTAGGGTGGATAAAGCATTGACACGCTTATCCAAAAAGGTAGCGCTGCCATCCCAGGATACGGCTACCATCAGGGACCATGCTGACCGCAAGCAGGAGGTTACCCTAAAGTCCATTTACACACATTCTGGTACCTTACTCAGACCGGCAATTGCGTCGGCCGGGGTTGTAGCGCGGTGGCAGCATGGACAGATACCTTATCAGCAGAGATTGAGACCCTAGATAAGGATGCTATGTTATTGACCATAGGGCATATAAAAGATGCTGTCCTATATATAAGAGATGCTCAAAGTGACATTAGTCTACTGGGTTCTAGAATAAACGCTATGTCAATTTCTGCTAGACGAGTCCTATGGACCCGGCAATGGACAGGTGATGCCGACTCAAAAAGGTATATGGAGGTTTTACCTTACAGGGGTGAGGAATTGTTTGGGGAAGGTCTCTCGGACCTAGTCTCCACAGCTACAGCTGGTAAATCAAATTTTTTGCCTTATATTCCCTCACAGCCTAAGAAAGCACCACATTATCAAATGCAGTCCTTTCGATCACAGAGAAACAAGAAAGTACGAGGTGTGTCCTTTCTTGCCAGAGGTAAGGGCAGAGGGAAGAAGCTGCACAACACAGCTAGTTCCCAGGAACAGAAGTCCTCCCCGGCCTCTACAAAATCCACCGCATGACGCTGGGGCTCCGCTAAAGGAGTCCGCCCAGTTGGGGGCACGTCTTCGAGTTTTCAGCCACATCTGGGTTCATTCGCAGGTGGATCCCTAGGCAATAGAAATTGTTTCTCAGGGTTACAAGCTGAAATTCGAAGAGGTGCCTCCTCGCCGGTTTTTCAAATCGGCCCTACCATCTTCTCCCCAGGAAAGGGAGATAGTGTTAAATGCAATTCACAAATTGTATCTTCAACAGGTGGTGGTCAAGGTTCCCCTGCTTCAACAAGGAAATGGAAATTATTCGACCCTGTTTGTAGTCCCAAAACCGGACGGTTTGGTCAGACCCATATTAAATTTAAAATCCCTGAACCTATACTTGAAAAGGTTCAAGTTCAAGATGGAATCGCTAAGAGCGGTCATCGCCAGCCTAGAAGGGGGGGATTTTATGATATCTCTGGACATAAAGGATGCATACCTTCATGTACTCATTTATCCACCTCATCAGGCGTACCTAAGATTTGCGGTACAGTATTGTCATTACCAATTTCAGACGTTGCCGTTTGGTCTCTCCAGAATTTTCTCCGAGAATTTTCACCAAGGTAATGACGGAAATTATGGTGCTCCTGCGAAAGCAAGGTGTCACAATTATCCCGTACTTGAACGATCTCCTCATAAAAGCGAGATCAAGAGAGCAGTTGCTGAACAGCGTATAACTTTCACTGAAGGTGTTACAGCAACACGGCTGGATTCTCAATATCCCGAAGTCGCAGTTGGTTCCTACGACTCGTCTGACTTTGCTTGGGCATTATTCTGGATACGGACCAGAAAAGGGTTTATCTTCCGATAGAAAAGGCCCAGGAACTCATGACTCTGGTCAGGAACCTATTGAAACCAAAACAGGTGTCAGTGCATCACTGCACTCGAGTCCTGGGAATGATGGTGGCATCATACGAGGCCATTCCCTTCGGCAGGTTCCATGCGAGGATCTTGCAATGGGACCTACTGGACAAGTGGTCCGGGTCACATCTACAGATTCATCAGTTGATCACCCTGTCCCCCAGGGCCAGGGTATCTCTCCTGTGGTGGCTGCAGAGTGCTCACCTTCTAGAGGGCCGCAGGTTCGGCATTCAGGACTGGATCCTGGTGACCACGAACGCGAGCCTCCGAGGTTGGGGAGCAGCCACACAGGGAAGAAATTTCCAAGGTCTTTGGTCAAGTCAGGAGACTTGTCTTCACATCAACATCCTGGAGCTAAGGGCCATATACAACGCCCTATGTCAAGCGGAGACCTTACTTCGCGACCAACCAGTTCTGATCCAGTCAGACAACGTCACCGCACTAGTTCATGTAAACCGCCAAGGCGGCACAAGGAGCAGAGTGGCGATGGCGGAAGCCACCAGAATTCTTCGCTGGGCGGAGAATCATGTAAGCTGTCAAAGTCAGAAAAATATCACGATGCACACTGCCATATTTGCACCTCATATGTGTCCCTGCTGCGCATGCGTGCGCTCTCCCGTGCGTGCGCATACTCGCTGTTGCGGGCACCCGCAGGCGCACGGTATGCGCATTTACGGTAGAGATTGTGTGCGTCTAGCGGGCAACTCTTTCGTTACATATTTTCACCATATAATGCATTTTGTAGATTATGGTCCCTTTGATAGAGTCTGAAAGTTTAGTTAATGTAGTATGTTCCTGGACAGAGAGATCCCTCATTGTTTGATACGAAGGGTCAGACAGGAGTAATACAGTGGTGTTTAGTATCCATCGGAAGAGTATTTAATTAGCAATATTCCGGTGTTGGTTTGAAGCGGATCAATCGCTCGTGCGAATAGTTATGGACATAAGAAGTTTATGAACATTTACTGTATTTGCATTTACTTATCCATGCGGCGGGAAACCCAGTTTCCCTCCCACCTGAGCTGTTGGAAATAGTCACAGCCCACCTGTATGAATCAACCTATGACCTTTTGTTATAATGCGAAGACGAATTCCTGTGTCCAATGAACAATGAGATTGTAGGGACCATTGAATTGTATTGTGTGTGGGGCATAAATAGACAGGCCGATCACATCCAGCACTCACTCTTCATCGGTTATCATTGCTGAAAATCGGGAGCTGGATGTCCAGAGGCGCATGCGATCGTTTCCTTTGTGCGTAAGTTTTCTCCGTAATCATATTGTCTTTTCTTGTTATTATGGGCCATATCTTTCTCTCTCTCTCTTCTCTTTCTCTCATTTTCTCTTAAACGTACTTGTATTGTATTTACTGTGTAGTTACCTGGTTAGTTAGTCTATGTTATATTGTAGTGTATGACTTGTATTGTATTAATTCTTTTGCAAGTATAACATTCATAATATATATATTAGGCGTTGGACCCTAAGCACGGTATTTGTGTATTTCTTATAGTGTTAAGTATTCTCAGAGCGTCGGTGACGCTCGAACAGCTTTTGAGTTAATAAGGTTATACAGTGTTGCATTTACACCCTATCTCTACACTAAGGTTTTACAGCAAATTACATTGTTTGTGGTTTAGACATAAAGGTTTAACATTGTGAGCGTCAGCGCCGCTCGTGATCTCCTCGTGGTCTCGAGCGTCCGCTACGCTGATAGCGTAGCATTACGGTAGTCGCTCACCTATAAGTGTGCCCGATACCAACAGCGTATTCTCGTGAGCGTCTGTATCGCTTGAGCAGCCCGCTCCCGATACAGCGTCCGTTACGCTATAGCGAACCATTACGTTAGTCAGCAGCCAATAGCGTGCCTGCCTGTGATCTCTTGGCCGTGAGCGAACGTGACGCTTGAGCGTCTCGACCACGGCTAAGCGATTGTTACGCAACGAGCGTACCCTTACGGTACTCCATACGCAAATAGCGTACAGTGTTCTTAGACCTCACAAAGGGTTTTAAATAAGATAAATATTTAGCTTTATCAATTGGCGGCTCGTCCTGTCCTTCACATATCTCTGCTAGGTAATTTCAGCAGACATTATCCATCAGCAAAGGGCGGGAGATCATATTCTTCGCAGTGCTGACGGGATAAGCGTCTGTTTCGCTTAGTAAAGGGTGCTGAAGGAATCCGGGAACCGGAGGTAAGAACAACACACTAGTGTCTTTTAAAACTGTTTATTTCTATCTTGCGTACGCACACACGCATATCTGCATTTCTTTTTCATTCGTGTATTTTCATATATCACTCTCCTGTTTGCCATTTTATAATTGATAAAACGTGCTAAGAGAGATTTGTCGCTATTTCATAGTTAAAGTGTAAAAGTAATGCGTTAAGGGATAAAGTGTAAAGCACACACGCAGCTCTACCTAAAGGTAAAAGGAGAGATTGGTGTGTTGCACGGTAGACGACTGAGGATCATCTACATTGATAAAACGTGTTAGTTGTGTTACGGTGGACATTGGTTTTGTATACACGTGTCTCTAACAAAAGGCTGAGACTCGCGTACGCAAAGGCCGACGCACGCAGCGTAAATTATGCAACGGAGCGTCTGGGTACGCCCACGTAACTCAAATCACACGATAGTGTTGATTTTTAAATAGCACAATAAGCGATAAATAGCGCAATAAGCGATAAATATCGCAACAGGCGATAAATAGCGCAACAAGCGATAAATAGCGCAACAGGCGATAAATAGCGCAAATCTATTTTAAATCCGAAATTTAAATTAACAGATCCTTCTCCAAATTTACAACACATCTGGTCTAAAGAAAAATTTCTGCGCAGAAATAGAAATAGAAACAAAAGTGTGTATGTGGTGAGTGAGTGTTTGTTTTTACAATTTTGGGGATTGAACCACAGAAATCATCGAGTTCTCGTGAAGTACATACGTGTAAGTGACATACGTGGTGGCTAGGGAGGCATCTCTGGTTAAACATAACATTTGAGCATTAGAGTGTAGCAGACCAGGAGGTCATACTGTAACAGACCAGGAGGTCAGACCAGGAGGTCGCATAACAGACCAGGAGGTCCAAGTACAGCAGACAAGGAAGTCCGCTATAGAGACAAGGCACAACACCAAGAAGGGTTGGTGCGACACCCATATAGGCCATAAAAAGCTCAGGCTGAAGGAATTCGCAGCTGCTGAATGTCGATTCCACTGGTCGCTCCGTACATAAGATTAGTTGCTTATGTGCTGAACGATTGTACCGCACGTAATTGTGTGCATTAAGTTAGTCTGACCAGTACCATTTGTGTACAAACCCGGTCATAAAACTATTTGTACATTCTGACGTTATTTGTGTAATTTTTTATTTTCTGAAGGGAAGTTCGCTGGTCACTCAGGAATTGTCCAACAACCAATAGTTACTGGAAAGAGTAAGTGTTCTTCGGATATCTCTCGCATGTTCCAGTAAATAGAGGTTCATAGGGGCCCTGGGTCGAGTACGCCAGCGCTATATCAGTGTGTGGGCGTATTGGTCGGCGTGGGCGAGTGAGTGAGGTGCTCGGTAAACTTCACCGTCAACCTATCTTTTAATATTTTGGTTTTTTGTAAGGGTTCGCTGAAGACCCTGAGATAAAGGTCAGAGGTAGAGCAAGCAACACCTGCAAATTATGGGGGCCAGTTGTTCAGGAAGGGGGCGATCAACCTCGGTTCGGGTTGATTCAGTAAACCGACCAGTCGGGTCGGCAAGGTATGTAATGTGTGAAAAATATGGTTTACATACAGAAATTTTATGTGATGAATGGGAGAGAATGACAGTACATGACGGGGAGAAATTCCCAAGAGTAGGTAGCTTCAGCCCAGAAGTGTTAATGAATTTAAGGAGGAGGATATGTCTCATTAAATCAACAAAGAGACGAATCCAACATTATGATTATTTGCAGCTATGGCAACAGGAGGGTGAAATACAGAGAGGATTGGCTCTGGCGGCGGGATCTGGCCCTATCAGGAAACTGATAGCCACGGCCCCGCCGCCACCATACATATCAGGAGAGAAATTGGTTGCGGAGAATGACGCATCAGGGGGTAACAAACAGGCACTTAGCAACTGTATAAATGTTAAGGATAATGTTAATAAGTTAACCAATGCAAGCATTAACCCGTGCAAGTTGTACCCTGTTTTGAACTTTCCCCAGGAGTGTGATCAAGAGGACGAATCGGCAACAATATCGGCGCTCTCTCTAGCAGCCACTATATCAGAAACGACAGTAGGCACGGCCCAACCCATAAGATTAGTAACAAAGCCCCCTAGCGGAGGGACAGGTGAGGTCGTATCAACGGGTAAGTACGGCACCTTACACTATGCTGAAACCATTTCACCACAGGCTGTAGAATCTACACAGAATGATGTTAGTAGACTTAATCCTGTTAGGGTAATAGCTGTTCCAAATGGGAAAACTGACACATCAGGAGTCACTCCTATCAGGAACATTGCCATGTATATCCCATTTTCCAGAATGGAATTAAGGACCATAGTGTCTGAATTCCCTGACCCCAGAAAAGACTTAGTTGCTAGCCAAAAATACATCAGAGACCTAGGAAACACTTTAGAGCCCAATAACAAAGACTGGCAGATATTGCTGAGGGCATGTTTACCCTCCAATGTCGACTCAGCTCAATTTTTAGCTGACTGTGGATTGGATCTGGATGTACCTCTTACAGATGTGTACAACAAAGATAACGTAAAAAGAATAAATTTACAGTTAAAGGAGTATTTCCCAGCTGTAGCCAAATGGAATAGAATTTTTTCCATTAAACAAAAAGAGACAGAAACAGCTGCTGATTATTTTCACCGGGCATTATTAGAAATGGCAAAGTACACTGGCATAGAGGACATTAGGACCAATGCAAACCATCAAGAAGTAGCAGTATCTGTGCTAATGGATGGTTTAAAAGAAGCATTAAAGACAAGGGTACAGACCACGCAACCATGTTGGCGAGGTCTGTCAGTGGCTACTTTGAGAGAGGCTGCTATTGATCACGACCGGAATATCACCAGACACAGGGAGTCGCAAGGTGATAAGTTAATGTCAGTAAGTATACAGGCCCTGACCACAAAACAGCCTGTGTTTATATCACCAAACCCTGTGGGTAAGTCAAATGTGGTAACATGTTATTTTTGTCATAAACAGGGACACATAGCACGAGACTGTAGAGCGAAAAATTCGCAAAGATCTTACCAACCCCCTAGACAACGACACGACACACGACATTGGGAGCAAGGTCCGCAGAGACGGAGTTATGAGCCACATGCAGGAGAAACAAAAAGATACCCCCCGAACAGAGACTGGCAAACTCCTGGCAGTTCCCATTTAACCCCTTCACAAGTAGTTGCTGCCAGCGGGATTCAGGGAGGTCACCATACCCAATAGGGGTGTAGCCATACCTGTAATCTGCAGCCAGTAAAATTGATTGCAAGCCTTGGGAGTGAACCTGAAATTGCAATCAATGTAGCTGGTAAATCATTAAACTTTCTTGTAGACACAGGGGCGGCCAAATCAGTGATAAATTCGACAGTGGGCATGAGAACCACTGGTAAGACAATTCCAGCCATAGGGGTAACGGGAGTAGTCCAGCACTACCCTGTTAGCAAACCAGCCGAGATTACAGTAGGGCCTTTACATACCAAGCATTCCTTTTTGCTGGCTGCATCGGCACCGACTAATCTCCTGGGAAGAGACTTATTGTGTAAAATGGGGTGCGTCATTTATTGTACTCCTGAAGGTGTATTCTTGGACATACCTGAGAATCACGCTCAGGAAGTGCGAGACATGTTAGACTCCCCATCAAAATTAATGTCACATACCATTATGACAAATAGGACTCCATCCAAAGTAGAAGAAATGACATCCCAGATACCAGAGTCACTTTGGACTAAAGATGGACAGGACACTGGATTAATGGCAAACGTAGCTCCAGTAGTTGTACAAGTAAAAGATGGTAGGATAGCTCCAAAAATCCCACAGTACCCTCTGAAGCCAGAGGTGGAGTTAGGAGTGTATCCCGTAATAGAGCGCTTGCTACAACAGGGTATTCTGGTAAGAACGTCCAGCACTGCCAATAGTCCCATCTTCCCTGTGAAAAAGAGTGGGGGGAGGGGTTACCGGCTAGTGCAGGATCTAAGGGGGATCAACAAAATAGTTGAGAGTCAGTTCCCCGTAGTGCCAAATCCAGCTGTCATCCTTATGCAAATCCCTCCCACTGCGAAATTTTTCACTGTTATTGACCTCTGCTCCGCTTTCTTTTCGGTACCTCTGCACCCTGACAGCCAATATTTGTTTGCATTCACATACAGAGGAGTCCAATACACATGGACTCGATTACCACAAGGTTTCATAGACAGTCCAAGTATATTTTCCCAGGCTTTGCATGATTGTTTACAGTCTTTCCAACCAGAGAGTGGATCAGTATTAATACAGTACGTGGATGATCTACTACTGTGTTCTGATTCATTGGAAGCATCCCTGAAGGATACGAAACAGCTCCTGTTTCATCTTTCAGACACAGGACACAAGGTTTCCAAAGACAAGTTGCAATTATGCCAAACTAAGGTAAAATATTTGGGACACTGTCTAACACAAGGACTGAGACACCTGACCACTGATAGAATTCAAGCAATTAGAGACATGACTCTGCCAAAAACCCAGCAACAGATCAGAACATTTTTAGGAATGTGTGGGTATTGCCGTAACTGGATCCCAGGGTTTTCCATTCTAGCGTTACCTCTGCAGGAGATGGTCTCCTCAAACAAACCTGATCGGATTTCGCATACAGACGAGTCCGAGATGGCATTTGAGAGACTTAAACAGTGCCTAACGCAGGCACCAGCATTAGGTATGCCAGACTATGGGAAACCCTTTGAGCTGTACGGAACAGAAAGTGCTGGTTGCGCGGCAGGCGTCTTAACCCAAAAGCATGGTGATGCCAGCAGGCCAGTAGCATACTACAGCGCTCAGCTAGACACGGTAGCGCGATCCCTCCCCACATGCTTGCGAAGCGTCGCTGCGATAGCATTGCTAGTAACGAAAAGCGAAGATGTAGTGCTAGGTCACAACCTCACAATTCATACACCACATGCAGTGTCAGCCTTGCTAAATTCTGCCCAAACCAGGCACGTCTCATCAGCGCGGTTTACAAGATGGGAATTGGCACTAATGGCCCCCGTAAACATCACCATAAGGAGATGCAGTGCATTAAATCCTGCAACATATCTCCCAGGTGTGCCTGGACAGGCACAAAGGGTGGAGGATGAGAGTGGTGGGGAAGGAGAATTTAACACACAGGAGGACACACATGATTGTATGGAATATTTGACCCAAAATTTTACCGCAAGGCCTGACATCAGTGACAACCCGCTGGAAAATGTAGATCTAACTTTCTACACGGACGGTAGTTGTCACAGACAGTCAGACTCGGGAGACTTGTGTACTGGATACGCAGTCGTAGATGACCAAGGCACCATAGAAGCGGAACCGCTAGGCCCACCTCACTCAGCCCAGGTTGCTGAACTGGTCGCCCTAACCAGAGCATGTGAATTGGCTAAGGGCAAATCAGCCAATATCTACACCGACTCTAGATACGCATTCGGGGTAGTCCATGATTTCGGAGCCCTATGGCGCCTCAGAAATTTCATGACGGCAGCTGGTACACCGGTAGCGCATGCAGCTCACATCAAAAGGCTTCTAACAGCGATACAGGAACCCGACAGAGTGGCTGTTATCAAGTGTAAAGCACACACATATAGCCAGGACCCAGTATCACTTGGTAACAGCCAAGCAGACGAAGCAGCTAAGTTAGCAGCTGGTACCCCCAGACAGACAGACACCACACAACTGATGGTATTTAATACCATCAACACACAGAAGTTGTGTGAAATGCAAAATTTGTGTTCCACACAGGAAAAGGCAGTCTGGAAGGCGAAGGGATATGGCCAGGAGTCCTCAGGACTCTGGACGGATGGACAAGGTAAACCGGTGGCCCCCAGAGCATATCTTCCATGTTTAGCTGAGGCAGCTCACGGGCTGACTCATCTGGGCAAGGAAGGAATGTGCAAGTTGGTAAGAGCATATTGGTGCGCCCCAGGATTTTCATCTCATGCAAGTAAGAGAGCAATGTCATGCCTTACCTGTTTGAGAAAGAATATCGGAAAGGCAATACCAACAGAACCATCTCATATCCCACCTGCAGGCGGTCCTTTCCAGGCAATACAGATTGACTTCATTCAATTACCCCCTTGTCGAAATTTGAAATATGTACTTGTTTGTATAGATGTGTTCTCAAATTGGGTTGAAGCATTCCCGGCGGCCACAAATACCGCTATGTTTACTGCTAAGAAAATTGTGCAGGAATTTGTATGTAGATATGGTATCCCTAGAATTATCGAAAGTGATAGGGGTACCCATTTTACAGGTGATGTCTTTCAAGGAATGTGTAAGTTGATGGGAATTGATAGCAAGCTGCACACTCCATACCGTCCACAGGCGAGTGCGAAGGTGGAAAGAGTGAATAGCACTATTAAAAATAATTTGAGCAAAGTTATGGCAGAAACAGGATTGACATGGCCAGAAGCTTTACCCATTGTACTGTACAGCATCAGAACCACTCCCAGGTCCCCTCTTAATCTGTCCCCTTTTGAAATCTTGTTTGGTCGACAACCGCATGTTATGATTAACCCTCAGGATGATTTGAAGTGTAACAATGAAGTGACTGTAAAGTACCTGGTTAATATGAGTAAACAGCTAAGGAATCAAAATAATAATTTGAAGTTGGTGATTCCTGATTTACCAGATAGTAATTGTCATGACATTGAACCTGGGGAGTATGTAATGATACAAAATTTTCTACGCTCAGGTTGCCTTATTGACAGATGGGAAGGACCATACCAAGTCTTATTGACTAGCACTACAGCATTGAAAGTTGCCGAGAGAGAGACTTGGGTTCATTCGTCCCATTGTAAGAAGGTTGCTGATCCAGAGAGGTCCCGTGATAAGGAACAGACGGTAGAGGACATTGTATCACTGGAGTGTCTGTTCCAGGAGGACTGAGGCGGCACCTGAGCATTGAAAATCACAAGATCAAAAGCAGTTGTCGATTCCCTGTTCCCTTTTATTGTTTTTCTCCAACTTCCCATCCCCTCTCCCTCAAATTATTTCCACCCCCTTCTCATTCTTCTTCGTTTCCTCCTATAAGATGGACTTGCCCCAAGAGACTGTGATCCGGATTTTCCTGTTGACCATGATGTTGACCAGAGCAGTCTGTTCCGGCGAGAGTACCATGGAGGTCGAGAGAGGTTCTGGAATGGGTTCTGATGACAGAGATGGAGGCGTAGTTTTCCGAGAACAACATAATCAACAAGCAAAGGCGAGTATCAGAAAACGATCCGATAGCATTGACAATAGAAGGAATTGTGAAGGATTGTTAGCTGAAGAAAACTGTATCTGTAGGCTCTGTGACAACGTAGTCGAGGATGGGTGCATTAAGAAATGCCAATCCAGTTTTAATATCCACATGGACCGGCATCCCTTGAGTGACTATCACTCCTTAGTGGGTAGCGTGTTAAATCAAACAGATTGTTGGGTATGCTCTCAAGTACCTCAAGGTCATAGCAAATCAGGACTAGTACCATTTCCTTTAACGATAGGGGAGGTACTTGAGCTAAGTGGTGGGAGACCGGTGGACAGGAGGTTTAATATCTCCAGTCCTCCTAGTTTGAAGCTCCACCAATATCATGTGGATAGATCCCTCATATGTTTTAACATTTCCAATCCCCGAAAGCCGGGAAATTGGGAAGTGTCATGGAGTAACCAAACCATGACCTTTTCATATAGAGCAGATAGAATGCCGACAGATACAGAGCTTATACGCCACATAGCCAGTAGAGGAAAATCTTTCCGGTATAGGTATACCCTAGGAAGTAGGATTACGAGAGTTGGAGAGGTATCACCAGGATACTGTGCACATATCGTACAAGCTGATACGTGTACTAGACAGATGGGAGAATTAGGGTTAGGAGATTTCACATGGAAAATGTGTAATATGGTTATGTCCTACTCCGTCCCATATGTTCTCCCCGATGATGCATATTTCATATGCGGGAGGAAGGCGTATAAGTGGCTTGCCCCAAACTCTGAAGGATTGTGTTATATTGGAAAAGTATTGCCTGAGGTAATGACTGTATCACATGCCAAAATGAAAGACATACACCGTGTTGCCCAAACTCCTTATACTCACACCCATTACGAGCACGTAGTTAAACGGCACCTGATAGAAAGAACAGAGCACCCGGCCTCTGACATGATCCATGAATCCACCGGGATTCAGTTTCTACTTGCGTTAGACCTCACTCGCACCGCCAGAGGAGTGTTGAATTATAAATACATATCTGCGCTCGCAAATTTGTTAGACAATATCACAGAAATGTATGATGACACGTTTAGGTATACTGGAAGAGAACTTCAAGCTTATAAAACAGAACTAGTTCAGCATAGAATGATTCTCAATTATCTCACAGCAGTAACAGGTGGATATTGTGTCACACTGGCAACGCAGTACGGCGTGAAATGCTGCACATATATAACGAATAGTACCGAGGACCCGGTCGAGGTCATAGACCAAAAGATGGACGATATTCTCCAATTGAAGTGGGAATTTCGCAGGAGACACAATCTCACCCTTGCTGCTGTGAGTAATGAGCTGACTAGTTGGGTGTCATGGTTGAACCCGCGAAATTGGTTCTCCGGTTTAGGAGAATGGGCTCAAGGAGTTATAATGGATGTAGGGAAGTTTCTCCTATGTATCTTAGGTGTTATCATAACGATTGGCTTGATATTTAGATGCGGTCAGGCTTTAACGAAGTGCAAACGAAGTACCAGGGTGATGAGTTTAAGGAGTGAGGAAATTGTAATGCGATTTCTACGGTCCGTTTCTTTCACCTGTTTTTCCGTTTTCCTCTGAGGTAAAAAGACCCACTTGGACGAGGAATTTGATGAGCCGATATACAGACAACAGATGGATTAAAGAAGAAGTTTTGACAACCTTATACACAGATTTTTGATGAACTATGCCATAGATCCCCAGTTTCCCTAGAAATTTTAAAATTACTCTAGCCCAACACTTTTGTAAATCTATGGACATTGACAAAGCTTTTTGCTCGCACCTTATGGGCAAAAGCACAAAGAAGACTGCATTCAACAGACACCAAACAAGACCTCAATCGACGAATGTTCATTAACCTGACATAGAATACCACTGCATTTACCGTAACTATGTATTTTCTACATCTCTACAACCTTCAGGTAATTACACACATAGTATAGGGAATACAGGCACAGATATCAGCAATCACATATTCCCCCATTCATGTATCATCAACTAAAATGTGCTCCCCATTTTTGTTACAACCAAAATCCGAAAAAAGCTCGGTAAAGTTTGACAGCCCATCCACAGACCCGTACCACGGGATAAGAAGGAATTCAAATGTATACTTCGCAATACCTCAAAGCTTGATTTAAAACACGTACGGCACGATGATACATGACCCCCCAAACATGGATTCATACACACATGCTTCTGCTATCTCACTAGGTCATACCCTTTTCCTACCTTCTCCTCTCCTCCCCTACCCAACCATGTAAATGTATTAACCCCTGACATATATTTTTCTCTTTTTGAAATGTTTTAGGAAGTGGCAGTTATTGTTGACTGCCAAAGGGTGGACTGTCAAAGTCAGAAAAATATCACGATGCACACTGCCATATTTGCACCTCATATGTGTCCCTGCTGCGCATGCGTGCGCTCTACCGTGCGTGCGCATACTCGCTGTTGCGGGCACCCGCAGGCGCACGGTATGCACATTTACGGTAGAGATTGTGTGCGTCTAGCGGGCGACTCTTTCGTTACATATTTTCACCATATAATGCATTTTGTAGATTATGGTCCCTTTGATAGATTCTGAAAGTTTAGTTAATGTAGTATGTTCCTGGACAGAGAGATCCCTCATTGTTTGATACGAAGGGTCAGACAGGAGTAATACAGTGGTGTTTAGTATCCATCGGAAGAGTATTTAATTAGCAATATTCCGGTGTTGGTTTGAAGCGGATCAATCGCTCGTGCGAATAGTTATGGACATAAGAAGTTTATGAACATTTACTGTATTTGCACTTACTTATCCATGCGGCGGGAAACCCAGTTTCCCTCCCACCTGAGCTGTTGGAAATAGTCACAGCCCACCTGTATGAATCAACCTATGACCTTTTGTTATAATGCGAAGACGAATTCCTGTGTCCAATGAACAATGAGATTGTAGGGACCATTGAATTGTATTGTGTGTGGGGCATAAATAGACAGGCCGATCACATCCAGCACTCACTCTTCATCGGTTATCATTGCTGAAAATCGGGAGCTGGATGTCCAGAGGCGCATGCGATCGTTTCCTTTGTGCGTAAGTTTTCTCCGTAATCATATTGTCTTTTCTTGTTATTATGGGCCATATCTTTCTCTCTCTCTCTTCTCTTTCTCTCATTTTCTCTTAAACGTACTTGTATTGTATTTACTGTGTAGTTACCTGGTTAGTTAGTCTATGTTATATTGTAGTGTATGACTTGTATTGTATTAATTCTTTTGCAAGTATAACATTCATAATATATATATTAGGCGTTGGACCCTAAGCACGGTATTTGTGTATTTCTTATAGTGTTAAGTATTCTCAGAG
The DNA here is from genome assembly GCF_028390025.1 of Pseudophryne corroboree. Classification (NCBI taxonomy): domain Eukaryota; kingdom Metazoa; phylum Chordata; class Amphibia; order Anura; family Myobatrachidae; genus Pseudophryne; species Pseudophryne corroboree. The sequence continues at coordinate 188,143 of NW_026970183.1, read as the reverse complement.
CGTCGGTGACGCTCGAACAGCTTTTGAGTTAATAAGGTTATACAGTGTTGCATTTACACCCTATCTCTACACTAAGGTTTTACAGCAAATTACATTGTTTGTGGTTTAGACATAAAGGTTTAACATTGTGAGCGTCGGCGCCGCTCGTGATCTCCTCGTGGTCTCGAGCGTCCGCTACGCTGATAGCGTAGCATTACGGTAGTCGCTCACCTATAAGTGTGCCCGATACCAACAGCGTATTCTCGTGAGCGTCTGTATCGCTCGAGCAGCCCGCTCCCGATACAGCGTCCGTTACGCTATAGCGAACCATTACGTTAGTCAGCAGCCAATAGCGTGCCTGCCTGTGATCTCTTGGCCGTGAGCGAACGTGACGCTTGAGCGTCTCGACCACGGCTAAGCGATTGTTACGCAACGAGCGTACCCTTACGGTACTCCATACGCAAATAGCGTACAGTGTTCTTAGACCTCACAAAGGGTTTTAAATAAGATAAATATTTAGCTTTATCAAAGCGCACTGTCAGCAGTGTTCATTCCGGGAGTGGACAACTGGGATGCAGACTTCCTCAGCAGACACGACCTACATCCAGGAGAGTGGGGACTCCATCAGGAAGTCTTCGCACAGATTGCAAGTCGGTGGGGACTGTTCCAGATAGACATGATGGCGTCCCGCCTCAACAAAAAGCTACAGAGGTATTGCAACAGGTCAAGAGACCCTCGGGCAGTAGCTGTAGACGCCCTAGTGACACCGTGGGTGTTCCGGTCGGTCTATGTATTTCCTCCTCTACCTCTCATACCCAAGGTGTTGATAATAGTAAGAAAAAGAGGAGTAAGAACAATTCTCATTGTTCCAGATTGGCCGCGAAGGACCTGGTATCCAGATCTGCAGGAAATGCTCACAGAAGATCCGTGGCCACTTCCTCTAAGACAGGACCTGTTGCAACAGGGGCCCTGTCTGTTCCAAGACTTACCGCGGCTGCGTTTGACGGCATGGCGGTTGAACGCCGGATCCTAGCGGAAAAGGGTATTCCAGATGAGGTCATTCCTACGCTAATAAAGGCTAGGAAGGACGTGACATCTAAACATTATCACTGTATATGGCGAAAATATGTTTCTTTGTGTGAGGCCAGGAATGCTCATACGTAAGAATTCCACCTGGGCCACTTCCTTCACTTCCTACAAACTGGAGTGAATTTGGGCCTAAAATTAGGCTCTATTAAGGTTCAGATTTTGGCCTTATCCATTTTCTTTCAAAAGGAATTGGCCTCTCTTCCTGAAGTAAGTACAAACTTTTGTGAAGGGAGTACTGCATATTCAGCCTCCTTTTGTACCTCCGGTGGTCCCTTGGGACCTTAACGTGGTGTTAAGGTTATGGTTTGAACCACTTAAAATGGTGGAGTTTAAATATCTCACTTGGAAGGTGGTCATGTTATTAGCCTTTGCTTCCGCTAGGCGAGTGTCGGAATTAGCAGCTTTATCACATAAAATCCCCTATCTGGTTTTCCATATGGATAGAGCGGAATTGCAGACCCGTCCTCAATTCCTGCTAAAAGTGGACTCATCCTTTCATATGAACCAACCTATTGTGGTGCCTGTGGCTACGCGTGACTTGGAGGATTCCGAGTCCCTTGATGTGGTCAGGGCTTTGAAAATTTACGTGGCCAGAACGGCTAGAGTCAGAAAAACAGAAGCACTGTTTGTCCTGTATGTAGCCAACAAGATTGGCACCCCTGCTTCAAATCAGACTATTGCTCTCTGGATCTGTAACACGATTCAGCAGGCGCATTCTATGGCGGGATTGCCGTTGCCTAATTCAGTCAAGGCCCATTCCACTAGGAAGGTGGGCTCTTCTTGGGCAGCTGCCCGGGGGTCTCGGCACTACAGCTGTGCCGAGCTGCTACTTGGTCGGGTTCAAACACCTTTGCAAAGTTCTATAAGTTTGATACCCTGGCTGAGGAGGACCTCCTGTTTGCTCAATCGGTGCTGCAGAGTCATCCGCAGGAGCCCGTTTGGGAGCTTTGGTATAATCCCCATGGTCCTTACGGAGTCCCCAGCATCTTTTAGGACGTAAGAGAAAATAAGATTTTAAACCTACCGGTAAATCTTTTTCTCGTAGTCCGTAGAGGATGCTGGGTGCCCGTCCCAAGTGCGGACTACTTCTGCAAGACTTGTATATAGTTATTGCTTACATAAGGGTTATATGTTAGTTTTCATCGGTCTTGGACTGATGCTATGTTGTTTTCATACTGTTAACTGGGTAGTATATCACAAGTTATACGGTGTGATTGGTGTGGCTGGTATGAATCTTGACCTTGGATTAACAAAAATCCTTTCCTCGTACTGTCTGTCTCCTCTGGGCACAGTTTCTCTAACTGAGGTATGGAGGAGGGGCATAGAGGGAGGAGCCAGTGCACACCCAGATCTAAAGTCTTTCTTAAAGTGCCCATGTCTGCTGCGGAGCCCGTCTATCCCCCATGGTCCTTACGGAGTCCCCATCATCCTCTACGGACTACGAGAAAAAAAATTTACCGGTAGGTTTAAAATGTTATTTTTTTCTCTGCAACCCACTGCTAAATTGTGCTTCCTAGCTGTTTTTTATAAAATCACTTAATTAAATCTAACTCTGATTACGTCAGAGAAGGCCAGGTACCCTACACCATAAGAGGGGGTTTGACATTTTGACTTGTCTACTTAAAGATCACCAAAATCTGATCACAAGGTCAATTACATCCCTGGGTGGGATTGAACCACCAACCTTTTGGTTAATAGCCCATGTAAGTGAAAGAGATCCTGAAGCACTCACTCATCATGGGAAAGTACCAATGTGTTTCTTACAAAAATTCTCCAGATTATTGACTTTTTAAAGTTTTTCTAGGAAACGTTCTAGATAAATGCTTATTAGCCTTTGTCAGTATCTACTTTTGCAAGGTGTCTATGTGGCGCAATCGGTTAGCATGTTTGGCTATTAACCAAAAGGTTGGTGGTTCAATCCCACCCAGGGATGTAAATAACCTTGTAATCAGATTTTGGTGATCTTTAAATAGACAAGTCAAAATTTCAAACCCCCTCTTATGGTGTAGGGTACCTGGCCTTCTCTGATGTAATCAGAGTTAGATTTGATTAAGTGATTTTATAAAAAAACAGCTAGGAAGCACAATTTAGCAGTGGGTTGCAGAGAAAAAAAATTATGCTGGCAGAAAAGTCCAATTTAGTGACGAAACAGCTCTTCATTTTCTGATTTTATGTTTATGCTAACAAATTTGCTCTCTGAAAAGTGTCCACAAAGCCAAGTCTCTGATTAACACCTTTGTAGGGATGGTTTTTCACCTATTACTGAATTAAACTTGCTTCATTGGAAAGGCAGCAAGATGCATCCTCATTTCAATGTCTACTGAAATAATACAGGTTGACACCAGGAAACATAAACGTCACTGCATCCTTGCTGCTTCCTCATGGGGAAGTCTGTTTAATGTGAAAACAAGGTGATATCTAATCAGCACACAGGTAAGGAATTAAGAAAATCTTTCTTTATGGGTGAAGATGTTTCTCACAAAATTGTTGCACCAAAGCATCATTGAAATTCAAGCTGGAAAGATGATTTTAATATATCACTTGTACATTTTGTACTGCTCTTCTGGTGACAATGTAGTTTGTTTTTGTCAATTACCATTTTAATAATAGGGTAAAGAAAATTAAGTGGATTTTTGAAAGAAAACAATACTGTCAATATACTATTAAAACAAATTAAAATGGTAAAAGTTATTGTACTTTAAGTAAAAATAAAAGAGCCAAAATATCAATCCCAGTTTTGGATTACTTTAATTAACAAAAAACAATGCATATAGCAGAGGATAGTTTCAATCTGCCTACCTCTGGGTTATAGGCCCAGCATGCTTCCGTTGCAGTACTCTGCTGCTCATGTAAGTGCAAGAGATCCTGAAGCACTCACTCATCATGGGAAAGTACCAATGTGTTTCTTACAAAAACTCTCCAGATTATTGACTTTTTAAAGTTTTTCTAGGAAACGTTCTAGATGAATGCTTATTAGCCTTTGTCAGTATATACTTTTACGAGGTGTCTCTGTGGTGCAATCGGTTAGCATGTTTGGCTATTAACCAAAAGGTTGGTGGTTCAATCCCACCCATGGATGTAATTGACCTTGTGATTAGATTTTGGTAATCTTTAAGTAGACAAGTCAAAATGTCAAACTCCCTCTTATGGTGTAGGGTACCTGGCCTTCTCTGATGTAATCAGAGTTAGATTTGATTAAGTGATTTTATAAAAAACAGCTAGGAAGCACAATTTAGCAGTGGGTTGCAGAGAAAAAAAACTATGCTGGCAGAAAAGTCCAATTGAGTGATTAAACAGCTCTTCATTTTCTGATTTTATGTTTATGCTAACAAATTTGCTCTCTGAAAAGTGTCCACAAAGTAAAGTCTCTGATTAACACCTTTGTAGGAATGGTTTTTCACCTATTACTGAATTAAACTTGCTTCATTGGAAAGGCAGCAAGATGCATCCTCATTTCAATGTCTACTGAAATAATACAGGTTGACACCAGGAAACATAAACGTCACTGCATCCTTGCTGCTTCCTCATGGGGAAGTCTGTTTAATGTGAAAACAAGGTGATATCTAATCAGCACACAGGTAAGGAATTAAGAAAATCTTTCTTTATGGGTGAAGATGTTTCTCACAAAATTGTTGCACCAAAGCATCATTGAAATTCAAGCTGGAATGATGATTTTAATATATCACTTGTACATTTTATACTGCTCTTCTGGTGACAATGTAGTTTGTTTTTGTCAATTACCATTTTAATAATAGGGTAAAGAAAATTAAGTGGATTTTTGAAAGAAAACAATACTGTCAATTTACTATTAAAACAAATTAAAATGGTAAAAGTTATTGTACTTTAAGTAAAAATAAAAGAGCCAAAATATCAATCCCAGTTTTGGATTACTTTAATTAACAAAAAACAATGCATATAGCAGAAGATAGTTTCAATCTGCCTACATCTGGGTTATGGGCCCAGCATGCTTCCGTTGCAGTACTCTGCTGCTCATGTAAGTGCAAGAGATCCTGAAGCACTCACTCATCATGGGAAAGTAGCAATGTGTTTCTTACAAAAACTCTCCAGATTATTGACTTTTTAAAGTTTTTCTAGGAAACGTTCTAGATGAATGCTTATTAGCCTTTGTCAGAATGGACTTTTACGAGGTGTCTCTGTGGTGCAATCGGTTAGCATGTTTGGCTATTAACCAAAAGGTTGGTGGTTCAATCCCACCCAGGGATGTAATTGACCTTGTGATCAGATTTTGGTGATCTTTAAGTAGACAAGTCAAAATTTCAAACCCCCTCTTATGGTGTAGGGTACCTGGCCTTCTCTGATGTAATCAGAGTTAGATTTGATTAAGTGATTTTATAAAAAACAGCTAGGAAGCACAATTTAGCAGTGGGTTGCAGAGAAAAAAAAATTATGCTGGCAGAAAAGTCCAATTGAGTGATTAAACAGCTCTTCATTTTCTGACTTTATTTTTATGCTAACAAATTTGCTCTCTGAAAAGTGTCCACAAAGCCAAGTCTCTGATTAACACCTTTGTAGGAATGTTTTTTCACCTATTACTGAATTAAACTTGCTACATTGGAAAGGCAGCAAGATGCATCCTCATTTCAATGTCTACTGAAATAATACAGGTTGACACCAGGAAACATAAACGTTACTGCATCCTTGCTGCTTTCTCATGTGGAAGTCTGTTTAATGTGAAAACAAGGTAATATCTAATCAGCACACAGATAAGGAATTAAGAAAATCTTTCTTTATGGGTGAAGATGTTTCTCACAAAATTGTTGTCCCAATGCATCATTGAAATTCAAGATGGAAGATGATTTTAATATATCACTTGTACATTTTGCATTGCTCTTCTGGTGACAATGTAGTTTGTTTTTGTCAATTACCATTTCAGTAATAGGGTAAAGAAAATTAAGTGGATTTTTTAAAGAAAACAATGCTGTCAATATACTATTAAAACAAATTAAAATGATAAAAGTTATTGTACTTTAAGTAAAAATAAAAGAGCCAAAATATCAATCCCAGTTTTTGATTACTTTAATTATAAAAAAAAATGCACATAGCAGAGGATAGTTTCGATTAATCGACCTCTGGGTTATGCGCCCAGCATCCTTCCATTGCACTACTCTGCTGCTCATGGAAGTCCGAGAGATCCTGAAGACTAAATTGATTAAAGGCCTAAAAGTACTGGACTATAAGGAAAGACTTACTAGGCTGAATATGTATACACTAGAAAAGAGGTGCCTAAGAGGAGATATTATTAATATCTTCAAATATGTAAAGATACATAACAAAGAGTTATCAGAGGAATTATTTATTAAAAGAACACGTGGTCACTCGCTGCGACTGGAGGAAAGTTCAGAACGCAATGGAGGAAAGGTTTCTTCACTGTTAGGGCAATCAGGATGTGGAATTCCCTGCCAGGGAAGGTGGTAATGGCGGACTCTGTAATTGGATTTAAAAAAGGAATGGCTACATTTCTGAATGAAAAAGCTATCCAAGGTTATAATACTTAAAATATCAACATGGTTAATCCGGGGGTAACATGAGTTATAGTAGCTAACTAGTCATAAAACATTATTCAGCAAGTATGTAGAATCATCACAACTTAAAACAGGTTGAACACGATGGGCAATTTGCCTCTATTCAACCTCAAAAACTATGTTACTATATGTTACTATATTACTGTAGTATACAGAACACCACAATGCAATGAGCAGTGATAGTGAGCACTGATGAGGATACTAGAACTGACACTGAGCAGCAAGATGCAGCACTGGACTATTAGTAATGTACTGTAGTATGCTGAGCACCACAATGCAGCACAAGACAATGAGCAGTGATACTGAGCACTGATGAGGATACTACTGAGAACTGACACTGAGCAGGAGAGACACACTACTAGTATTACTGAGCAGCAATAAGTAACCACTGATACTGAGCACTGATATTGAGATTTCCACTGAGAGAACATAGCCACGTCCTCTCCGCTCTCTCTTCAATGCACGAGTAAAAATGGCGGCAACGCGCAGCTCTATATATAATATCCGAATCTCGCGAGAATCCGACAGCGGGATGATGACATTTTCCCTTGTTCAGGTTTTCCGAGTCAGGCGGGAACAACCGAGCCTGCCTCAGACCAGTGTAAACCACGTGGAGTTCGTGGGGAATTCGGTTCTCGGAGAACCGAACCCGCTCCTCTCTACCTTATACCCATCAATTTTTTTTATTTTCAATCTAAGCCCCTGCAGTTTTCTGTAAGCATCTGCTTCGCTATGATGATCAACAAGTCACAAGGGCAAACACTCAGGGCTTGAGGCATAGATCTTTGGACTAGCTGCTACAAGCATGGCAGAGGTGTCACTATCACTGGTGACACCCAGAGAGGTGTCGAGGGAGATTGTAATGCAGTGCGTGCAAATAAGCAGCGCAATGGTAAAAAGGAGGCATGATTTCATAGGTAGGGGCGTGGCCTGGTGGCCTGAATCTACATTTTGTTGCTCCGGGTGTCCCGGGGGTTGGGTGCTGCACCCGGGGACTAGTGTGTAAGCGGTGCTGGCTCCTGCACAGTGACAGGGCATGGCCACCCAGTATGACACCTCCCTTCTTGACCATGCTGTAATTGCAGTCGCACTGCAGTTCAGCGTGATCATAAACAATGGTGTAGCCTCCTGCTGGTGCAGACTGTATGTGCGCGCAGGAAGTCGCCACCATTTTTGTGATCACAGCGGCTGAATGTGATGTCATACAGCCGCTGTGACCACGCCCCCTGTGTCTCCTCCATTGCAGACCCCATTTTGAAGCCTTGCCCCCGCACTGCTCCATCCCTGACTTGGAAATGGAGTGTTGCTGACCCCACTCTCCCCCCCTGCCCCGATTGACAGGCAGAGGCGATCGCATGCAGGCACATGCGTATGCTCTTAGCAATTTTTGCAGTTGGATCGCTTATTGTGATTGCAATCCAACCTGAATCAGGCCCTATTACCTATCACAATGCGCTGCGGGCAGTACAAAATTGGGTTAATATAGGAGAAAAACCCCCAGACCTGTGCTCCTTAACTGTACCTGGTGGCTAGTGGAGCGGCTGCCCAGTAATCAGTGTCCACCCCAGTGCGCACACGGCCCACCCCCTACGGCCACGCTCCCCTTAATCAGCGGCCTCGTGATCCGGAAGGGCGGTGTGTGTGTGTGACTGACCTTAGGAAGAAACCGGAGCCTCCGCTGCAGTGACCCAGCAACCAGGGCACGGGAGTATACAGCGCCGCTGGGAGTGATGAAGCTGCAGTAAAGATGTCTATTAGACCTAGCCTGCTGCAGCCCTTGTAGATTCTCATAAAACAAGTTCTTCTTTTCTTGTCAAAATTAATAGCTAAGAATAGGCTGCCTGAGGCAGGCCCCTGTTAAGTGGCCTGCTACTGAAGGCACCAACTACAAACTGAGCTCCCTGTTCATGGAAGCGGGGTTATAGAGGAGGATGCGCTGAGCATCTTGGGAACAGTCAAAAGCTTTGAGCCGGTTGGTGCCTCAGATCAAGATCCTACTCTACACCCCAATGTGAATCCTTGTGGAGTCCAGTGTACCCCACAGAAGAAATTAATGTGTCACACCCATTGGCAGCAACCTTAGAATAGCTGCTGACGGGCACAATTGAGAAAGGAAGGGGGGGGGGGGGCATTTGAATCCAGCACATAGATGCAATTCAAATATGTAATTTGTACCTTCCTATTTTAAAATATAATGGATGAACCTCACCCTGTGAGAACAATCTTCATGATCAAGAGATCTAATATGTAAAATAAGTATGAGTTGGGATAGGGCTGGGGAGGGTGGCAGCTCGGGCAGCCCCTCCCCCGTCAAGTTAAGGAGATTCAACTGAGGAAGCACAAGGGAACTCTCGTCTGGGGACAACAACTGCAGGGAGACCACATCTTTTCAGATGAACATGGGAGGGCGGAAGGCTGCCTAATACTGAAGCACCATCAAATATCAAACCATATCCAACAACTAGTACAAGCATTCCTGGGGGAAGGTCTGCAGCAGACGGATTTGCATACTGTGATGTCATCCAAGCAGTGGGCCAAAGTTGGCTGGAACCCTCATCTGCATATAAAAAGAGAAAAGGGGCATGCAGGGCATGGCGGCCTTTTGCAGTGCTTGGATGACCCCTAGTTTGCATTAAACACCCCCACTCTCCTTTGGTGTGGGGCTCATGTTGGCTATGCCCCAGCCCCTGAAGCAGGGGCTGGGGCATAGCCAACATGAGCCCCACACCGAAGGAGGGTGGAGGTGTGTAATGCGAACTAGGGGTCATCCAAGCGCCGCAAAAGGCCGCCATGCCCTGCACGCCCCTTGTCTCTTTTCATATGCAGACGAGGGTTGAAGCCAACTTTGACCCACTGTTTGGATGACATCACCATATGCAAATCCATCTGCTGCAGGCCTTCCCCCAGGAATGCTTGCACTAGTTGTTGCATTTGGTTTGTTGTTTGGGGGTGCTTCAGTATTAGGCAGCCTTCTGCCCTCCCATGTTCATCTGAAAATATGTGTTCTCCCTGCAGTTGTTGTCCCCAGATGAGAGTTCCCTTGTGCTGCCTCAGTTGAATCTCCTTTACTTGACAGAGATGTGCCTGAGCAGCGGCCCTCCCCAGCCCTATCCCAAATCATACTTATTTTGCATAGGAGAGACCATGGTCATGAAGATTATTCTCCCAGGGTGAGGTTCATTCATTGCATTCTGGGTATGCTGACCCCTGTGATTTCCCCAAATGTGGGAAACTCGACAGCATTATTTGTGGTAGTGGGGGACTGTGTTTGTGCTTTCCTCTGGTCAGCTCTGGTAAAAGTCAGATTTCTTTGTCTCAGATCTTCCTCTAGCCTTGTTCTTCTTTCGAGAATTCCCTTGTGCTGCCTCAGTTGGATCTCCTTCACTTGACAGGGGGGTACCCGAGCAGCGACCCTCCCCAGCTCTAGCCCAACTCCTACTTACCTGCCAGGTGAGATACTATGATCACGTAGGTGCTTCTCCCAGGGCAAGGCTCACCCATTGCACTCTGGGTGTGCTGCTCCTGCGATTTCCCCAAATGTGGGAAACTTGACTGCATAATTTGTGTTTCCCCTGGTCGGCTCTCGTATAATTCAGATCTCTTTGTCTCAGGTCTCTCTCCAGCCTAGTTTGCTGTCTGTTTCCACTTCTCTTTTATTAAGTGCCTTCCAATGCACAATGCAAACTACAGGTAGTGCTGCAGGGCCCACACCCTTTTACTTGCCGTACAGAGCAGCTCTGGAGCTGTTACAGTGCCCAGCTGCTGCAAGAAATCAGCTTGAATGCTTCAGGGGCTGGGGCATAGCAAACATGAGCCCCACACCGAAGGAGGGTGGGGGTGTTTAATGTGAACTAAGGGTCATCCAAGCGCCGCAAAAGGCCGCCATGCCCTGCATACCCCTTTTCTCTTTTCATATGCAGATGAGGGTTCCAGCCAACTTTGGCCCACTGCTTGGATGACATCACCGTATGCAAATCCGTCTTCTGCAGAACTTCCCCCAGGAATGCTTGTACTAGTTGTTGCATTTGGTTTGTTGTTTGGGGGTGCTTCAGTATTAGGCAGCCTTCTGCCCTCCCATGTTCATCTGAAAATATGTGTTCTCCCTGCAGTTGTTGTCCCCAGATGGGAGTTCCCTTGTGCTGCCTCAGTTGAATCTCCTTTACTTGACAGAGATGTGCCTGAGCAGCGGCCCTCCCCAGCCCTATCCCAAATCATACTTATTTTGCATAGGAGATACCATTTTCATGAAGATTGTTCTCCGAGGGTGAGGTTCATTCATTGCATTTTGGGTATGCTGACCCCTGTGATTTCCCCAAATGTGGGAAACTCGACTGCATTATTTGTGGTAGTGGGGGACTGTGTTTGTGCTTTCCTCTGGTCAGCTCTGGTAAAAATCAGATTTCTTTATATCAGATCTTCCTCTAGCCTTGTTCTTCTTTCGAGAGTTCCCTTGTGCTGCCTCAGTTGGATCTCTTTCACTTGAGAGGGGGGTGCCCGAGCAGTGACCCTCCCCAGCTCTAGCCCAACTCCTACTTACCTGCCAGGTGAGATACTATGATCATGAAGGTGCTTCTCCCAGGGCAAGGCTCACCCATTGCACTCTGGTTGTGCTGCCCCTGCGATTTCCCCAAATGTGGGAAACTTGACTGCATAATTTGTGTTTCCCTTGGTCATCTCTCGTATAATTCAGATCTCTTTGTCTCAGGTCTCTCTCCAGCCTAGTTTGCTGTCTGTTTCCACTTCTCTTTTCTTGAGCCGCTCCCTTCTATGCCCTTGCGCACTATCCTGACTTCTCCCGTCTGCTTACTTCGTGCCTTCCAACGCACAATGCAAACTACAGGTAGTGCTGCAGGGCCCACACCCTTTTACTTGCCTTACAGAGCAGCTCTGGAGCAGTTACAGTGCCCAGCTGCTGCAAGAAATCAGCTTGAATGCTTCAGGGGCTGGGGCATAGCCAACATGAGCCCCACACCGAAGGAGGGTGGAGGTGTGTAATGCGAACTAGGGGTCATCCAAGCGCCGCAAAAGGCCGCCATGCCCTGCACGCCCCTTTTCTCTTTTCATATGCAGACGACAGTTGAAGCCAACTTTGACCCACTGCTTGGATGGCATCACCATATGCAAATCCATCTGCTGCAGGCCTTCCCCCAGGAATGCTTGCACTAGTTGTTGCATTTGGTTTGTTGTTTGGGGGTGCTTCAGTATTAGGCAGCCTTCTGCCCTCCCATGTTCATCTGAAAATATGTGTTCTCCCTGCAGTTGTTGTCCCCAGATGAGAGTTCCCTTGTGCTGCCTCAGTTGAATCTCCTTTACTTGACAGAGATGTGCCTGAGCAGCGGCCCTCCCCAGCCCTATCCCAAATCATACTTATTTTGCATAGGAGAGACCATGGTCTTGAAGATTGTTCTCCCAGGGTGAGGTTCATTCATTGCATTCTGGGTATGCTGACCCCTGTGATTTCCCCAAATGTGGGAAACTCAACTGCATTATTTGTGGTAGTGGGGGACTGTGTTTGTGCTTTCCTCTGGTCAGCTCTGGTAAAAGTCAGATTTCTTTGTTTCAGATCTTCCTCTAGCCTTGTTCTTCTTTCGAGAGTTCCCTTGTGCTGCCTCAGTTGGATCTCCTTCACTTGACAGGGGGGTGCCCGTGCAGCGACTCTCCCCAGCTCTAGCCCAACTTCTACTTACCTGCCAGGTGAGATGCTATAATCATGAAGGTGCTTCTCCCAGGGCAAGGCTCACCCATTGCACTCTGGATGTGCTGCCCCTGCGATTTCCCCAAATGTGGGAAACTTGACTGCATAATTTGTGTTTCCCCTGGTCGGCTCTGGTATAATTCAGATCTCTTTGTCTCAGGTCTCTCTCCAGCCTAGTTTGCTGTCTGTTTCCACTTCTCTTTTCTTAAGCCGCTCCATTCTATGGCCTTGCGCACTATCCTTACTTCTCCCGTCTGCTTACTTTGTGCCTTCCAATGCACAATGCAAACTACAGGTAGTGCTGCAGGGCCCACACCCTTTTACTTGCCGTACAGAGCAGCTCTGGAGCAGTTACAGTGCCCAGCTAATGCAAGAAATCAGCTTGAATGCTTCAGGGGCTGGGGCATAGCCAACATGAGCCCCACACCGAAGGAGGGTGGAGGTGTTTAATGCGAACTAGGGGTCATCCAAGCGCCGCAAAAGGCCGCCATGCCCTGCACGCCCCTTTTCTCATTTCATATAAAGACGAGGGTTGAAGCCAACTTTGACCCACTGCTTTGGATGACATCACCATATGCAAATCCATCTGCTGCAGGCCTTCCCCCAGGAATGCTTGCACTAGTTGTTGCATTTGGTTTGTTGTTTGGGGGTGCTTCAGTATTAGGCAGCCTTCTGCCCTCCCATGTTCATCTGAAAATATGTGTTCTCCCTGCAGTTGTTGTCCCCAGATGAGAGTTCCTTTATGCTGCCTCAGTTGAATCTCCTTTACTTGACAGAGATGTGCCTGAGCAGCGGCCCTCCCCAGCCCTATCCCAAATCATACTTATTTTGCATAGGAGAGACCATGGTCATGAAGATTATTCTCCCAGTATGAGGTTCATTCATTGCATTCTGGGTATGCTGACCCCTGTGATTTCCCCAAATGTGGGAAACTCGACAGCATTATTTGTGGTAGTGGGGGACTGTGTTTGTGTTTTCCTCTGGTCAGCTCTGGTAAAAGTCAGATTTCTTTGTCTCAGATCTTCCTCTAGCCTTGTTCTTCTTTCGAGAATTCCCTTGTGCTGCCTCAGTTGGATCTCCTTCACTTGACAGGGGGGGTACCCGAGCAGCGACCCTCCCCAGCTCTAGCCCAACTCCTACTTACCTGCCAGGTGAGATACTATGATCACGTAGGTGCTTCTCCCAGGGCAAGGCTCACCCATTGCACTCTGGGTGTGCTGCTCCTGCGATTTCCCCAAATGTGGGAAACTTGACTGCATAATTTGTGTTTCCCCTGGTCGGCTCTCGTATAATTCAGATCTCTTTGTCTCAGGTCTCTCTCCAGCCTAGTTTGCTGTCTGTTTCCACTTCTCTTTTCTTAAGTGCCTTCCAATGCACAATGCAAACTACAGGTAGTGCTGCAGGGCCCACACCCTTTTACTTGCCTTACAGAGCAGCTCTGGAGCTGTTACAGTGCCAAGCTGCTGCAAGAAATCAGCTTGAATGCTTCAGGGGCTGGGGCATGGCCAACATGAGCCCCACACCGAAGGAGGGTGGGGGTGTTTAATGCGAACTAAGGGTCATCCAAGCGCCGCAAAAGGCCGCCATGCCCTGCATACCCCTTTTCTCTTTTCATATGCAGATGAGGGTTCCAGCCAACTTTGGCCAACTGCTTGGATGACATCACCGTATGCAAATCCGTCTTCTGCAGACCTTCCCCCAGGAATGCTTGTACTAGTTGTTGCATTTGGTTTGTTGTTTGGGCGTGCTTCAGTATTAGGCAGCCTTCTGCCCTCCCATGTTCATCTGAAAATATGTGTTCTCCCTGCAGTTGTTGTCCCCAGATGAGAGTTCCCTTGTGCTGCCTCAGTTGAATCTCCTTTACTTGACAGAGATGTGCCTGAGCAGCGGCCCTCCCCAGCCCTATCCCAAATCATACTTATTTTGCATAGGAGATACCATGGTCATAAAGACTGTTCTCCCAGGATGAGGTTCATTCATTGCATTCTGGGTATGCTGACCCCTGTGATTTCCCCAAATGTGGGAAACTCAACTGCATTATTTGTGGTAGTGGGGGACTGTTTTTGTGTTTTCCTCTGGTCAGCTCTGGTAAAAGTCAGATTTCTTTGTCTCAGATCTTCCTCTAGCCTTGTTCTTCTTTCGAGAGTTCCATTGTGCTGCCTCAGTTTGATCTCCTTCACTTGACAGGGGGGTACCCGAGTAGCGACCCTCCCCAGCTCTAGCCCAACTCCTACATACCTGCCAGGTGAGATACTATGATCATGAAGGTGCTTCTCCCAGGGCAAGGCTCACCCATTGCACTCTGGGTGTGCTGCTCCTGCGATTTCCCCAAATGTGGGAAACTTGACTGCATAATTTGTGTTTCCCCTGGTCGGCGCTTGTATAATTCAGATCTCTTTGTCTCAGGTCTCTCTCCAGCCTAGTTTGCTGTCTGTTTCCACTTCTCTTTTCTTGAGCCCCTGCCGTCTATGCCCTTGTGCACTCTCCTGACTTCTCCTGTCTGCTTACTTTGTGCCTTCCAACGCACAATGCGAACTACAGGTAGTGCTGCAGGGCCCACACCCTTTTACTTGCCTTACAGAGCAGCTCTGGAGCTGTTACAGTGCCCAGCTGCTGCAAGAAATCAGCTTGAATACTTCAGGGGCTGGGGCATAGCCAACATGAGCCCCACACCGAAGGAGAATGGAGGTGTTTAATGCGAACTAGGGGTCATCCAAGCACCGCAAAAGGCCGCCATGCCCTGCATAACCCTTTTTTCTTTGCATATGCAGATGAGGGTTCCAGCCAACTTTGGCCCACTGCTTGGATGACATCACCGTATGCAAATCCGTCTTCTGCAGACCTTCTCCCAGGAATGCTTTTACTAGTTGTTGCATTTGGTTTGTTGTTTGGGGGTGCTTCAGTATTAGGCAGCCTTCTGCCCTCCCATGTTCATCTGAAAATATGTGTTCTCCCTGCAGTTGTTGTCCCCAGATGAGAGTTCCCTTGTGCTGCCTCAGTTGAATCTCCTTTACTTGACAGAGATGTGCCTGAGCAGCGGCCCTCCCCAGCCCTATCCCAAATCATACTTATTTTGCATAGGAGATACCATGGTCATGAAGATTGTTCTCCCAGGGTTAGGTTCATTCATTGCATTCTGGGTATGCTGACCCCTGTGATTTCCCCAAATGTGGGAAACTCAACTGCATTATTTGTGGTAGTGGGGGACTGTGTTTGTGCTTTCCTCTGGTCAGCTCTGGTAAAAGTCAGATTTCTTTGTCTCAGATCTTCCTCTAGCCTTGTTCTTCTTTCGAGAGTTCCCTTGTGTTGCCTCAGTTGGATCTCCTTCACTTGACAGGGGGGTGCCCGAGCAGCGACCCTCCCCAGCTCTAGCCCAACTCCTACTTACCTGCCAGGTGAGATACTATGATCATGTAGGTGCTTCTCCCAGGGCAAGGCTCACCCATTGCACTCTGGGTGTGCTGCCCCTGCGATTTCCCCAAATGTGGGAAACTTGACTGCATAATTTGTGTTTCCCCTGGTCGGCTCTCATATAATTCAGATCTCTTTGTCTCAGGTCTCTCTCCAGCCTAGTTTGCTGTCTGTTTCCACTTCTTTTTTCTTGAGCCCCTCCCTTCTATACCCTTGTGGACTCTCTTGACTTCTCCTCCTGTCTGCTTACTTTGTGCCTTCCAACGCACAATGCAAACTACAGGTAGTGCTGCAGGGCCCACACCCTTTTACTTGCCTTTCAGAGCAGCTCTGGAGCTGTTACAGTGCCCAGCTGCTGCAAGAAATCAGCTTGAATGCTTCAGGGGCTGGGGCATAGCCAACATGAGCCCCACACCGACGGAGGGTGGAGGTGTTTAATGCGAACTAAGGGTCATCCAAGCGCCGCAAAAGGCCGCCATGCCCTGCATACCCCTTTTCTCTTTTCATATGCAGATGAGGGTTCCAGCCAACTTTGGCCCACTGCTTGGATGACATCACCGTATGCAAATCCGTCTTCTGCAGACCTTCCCCCAGGAATGCTTGTACTATTTGTTGCATTTGGTTTGTTGTTTGGGGTGCTTCAGTATTAGGCAGCCTTCTGCTCTCCCATGTTCATCTGAAAATATGTGTTCTCCCTGCAGTTGTTGTCCCCAGATGAGAGTTCCCTTGTGCTGCCTCAGTTGAATCTCCTTTACTTGACAGAGATGTGCCTGAGCAGCGGCCCTCCCCAGCCCTATCCCAAATCATACTTATTTTGCATAGGAGATACCATGGTCATGAAGATTGTTCTCCCAGGGTGAGGTTCATTCATTGCATTCTGGGTATGCTGACCCCTGTGATTTCCCCAAATGTGGGAAACTCGACTGCATTATTTGTGGTAGTGGGGGACTGTGTTTGTGCTTTCCTCTGGTCAGCTCTGGTAAAAGTCAGATTTCTTTGTCTCAGATCTTCCTCTAGCCTTGTTCTCTTTTTGAGAGTTTCCTTGTGCTGCCTCAGTTGGATCTCCTTCACTTGACAGGGGGGTGCCCGAGCAGCGACCCTCCCCAGCTCAAGCCCAACTCCTACTTACCTGCCAGGTGAGATACTATGATCAGGAAGGTGCTTCTCCCAGGGCAAGGCTCACCCATTGCACTCTGGGTGTGCTGCTCCTACGATTTCCCCAAATGTGGGACACTTGATTGCATAATTTGTGTTTCCTCTGGTCGGCTACTCGTATAATTCAGATCTCTTTGTCTCAGGTCTCTCTTTAGCCTAGTTTGCTGTCTGTTTCCACTTCTCTTTTCTTGAGCCCCTGCCTTCTATGCCCTTGTGCACTCTCCTGACTTCTCCTGTCTGCTTACTTTGTGCCTTCCAACGCACAATGCGAACTACAGGTAGTGCTGCAGGGCCCACACCCTTTTACTTGCCTTACAGAGCAGCTCTGGAGCTGTTACAGTGCCCAGCTGCTGCAAGAAATCAGCTTGAATACTTCAGGGGCTGGGGCATAGCCAACATGAGCCCCACACCGAAGGAGAATGGAGGTGTTTAATGCGAACTAGGGGTCATCCAAGCACCGCAAAAGGCCGCCATGCCCTGCATAACCCTTTTTTCTTTGCATATGCAGATGAGGGTTCCAGCCAACTTTGGCCCACTGCTTGGATGACATCACCGTATGCAAATCCGTCTTCTGCAGACCTTCTCCCAGGAATGCTTTTACTAGTTGTTGCATTTGGCTTGTTGTTTGGGGGTGCTTCAGTATTAGGCAGCCTTCTGCCCTCCCATGTTCATCTGAAAATATGTGTTCTCCCTGCAGTTGTTGTCCCCAGATGAGAGTTCCCTTGTGCTGCCTCAGTTGAATCTCCTTTACTTGACAGAGATGTGCCTGAGCAGCGGCCCTCCCCAGCCCTATCCCAAATCATACTTATTTTGCATAGGAGATACCATGGTCATGAAGATTGTTCTCCCAGGGTTAGGTTCATTCATTGCATTCTGGGTATGCTGACCCCTGTAATTTCCCCAAATGTGGGAAACTCAACTGCATTATTTGTGGTAGTGGGGGACTGTGTTTGTGCTTTCCTCTGGTCAGCTCTGGTAAAAGTCAGATTTCTTTGTCTCAGATCTTCCTCTAGCCTTGTTCTTCTTTCGAGAGTTCCCTTGTGTTGCCTCAGTTGGATCTCCTTCACTTGACAGGGGGGTGCCCGAGCAGCGACCTTCCCCAGCTCTAGCCCAACTCCTACTTACCTGCCAGGTGAGATACTATGATCATGTAGGTGCTTCTCCCAGGGCAAGGCTCACCCATTGCACTCTGGGTGTGCTGCCCCTGCGATTTCCCCAAATGTGGGAAACTTGACTGCATAATTTGTGTTTCCCCTGGTCGGCTCTCATATAATTCAGATCTCTTTGTCTCAGGTCTCTCTCCAGCCTAGTTTGCTGTCTGTTTCCACTTCTTTTTTCTTGAGCCCCTCCCTTCTATACCCTTGTGGACTCTCTTGACTTCTCCTCCTGTCTGCTTACTTTGTGCCTTCCAACGCACAATGCAAACTACAGGTAGTGCTGCAGGGCCCACACCCTTTTACTTGCCTTTCAGAGCAGCTCTGGAGCTGTTACAGTGCCCAGCTGCTGCAAGAAATCAGCTTGAATGCTTCAGGGGCTGGGGCATAGCCAACATGAGCCCCACACCGACGGAGGGTGGAGGTGTTTAATGCGAACTAAGGGTCATCCAAGCGCCGCAAAAGGCCGCCATGCCCTGCATACCCCTTTTCTCTTTTCATATGCAGATGAGGGTTCCAGCCAACTTTGGCCCACTGCTTGGATGACATCACCGTATGCAAATCCGTCTTCTGCAGACCTTCCCCCAGGAATGCTTGTACTATTTGTTGCATTTGGTTTGTTGTTTGGGGTGCTTCAGTATTAGGCAGCCTTCTGCTCTCCCATGTTCATCTGAAAATATGTGTTCTCCCTGCAGTTGTTGTCCCCAGATGAGAGTTCCCTTGTGCTGCCTCAGTTGAATCTCCTTTACTTGACAGAGATGTGCCTGAGCAGCGGCCCTCCCCAGCCCTATCCCAAATCATACTTATTTTGCATAGGAGATACCATGGTCATGAAGATTGTTCTCCCAGGGTGAGGTTCATTCATTGCATTCTGGGTATGCTGACCCCTGTGATTTCCCCAAATGTGGGAAACTCGACTGCATTATTTGTGGTAGTGGGGGACTGTGTTTGTGCTTTCCTCTGGTCAGCTCTGGTAAAAGTCAGATTTCTTTGTCTCAGATCTTCCTCTAGCCTTGTTCTCTTTTTGAGAGTTTCCTTGTGCTGCCTCAGTTGGATCTCCTTCACTTGACAGGGGGGTGCCCGAGCAGCGACCCTCCCCAGCTCAAGCCCAACTCCTACTTACCTGCCAGGTGAGATACTATGATCAGGAAGGTGCTTCTCCCAGGGCAAGGCTCACCCATTGCACTCTGGGTGTGCTGCTCCTACGATTTCCCCAAATGTGGGACACTTGATTGCATAATTTGTGTTTCCTCTGGTCGGCTACTCGTATAATTCAGATCTCTTTGTCTCAGGTCTCTCTTTAGCCTAGTTTGCTGTCTGTTTCCACTTCTCTTTTCTTGAGCCCCTGCCTTCTATGCCCTTGTGCACTCTCCTGACTTCTCCTGTCTGCTTACTTTGTGCCTTCCAACGCACAATGCAAACTACAGGTAGTGCTGCAGGGCCAACACCCTTTTACTTGCCTTACAGAGCAGCTCTGGAGCTGTTACAGTGCCCAGCTGCTGCAAGAAATCAGCTTGAATGCTTCAGGGGCTGGGGCATAGCCAACATGAGCCCCACACCGACGGAGGGTGGAGGTGTTTAATGCGAACTAAGGGTCATCCAAGCACCGCAAAAGGCCGCCATGCCCTGCATAACCCTTTTCTCTTTTCATATGCAGATGAGGGTTCCAGCCAACCTTGGCCCACTGCTTGGATGACATCACCGTATGCAAATCCGTCTTCTGCAGACCTTTTCCCAGGAATGCTTGTACTAGTTGTTGCATTTGGTTTGTTGTTTGGGGGTGCTTCAGTATTAGGCAGCCTTCTGCTCTCCCATTTTCATCTGAAAATATGTGTTCTCCCTGCTGTTGTTGTCCCCAGATGAGAGTTCCCTTGTGCTGCCTCAGTTGAATCTCCTTTACTTGACAGAGATGTGCCTGAGCAGCGGCCCTCCCCAGCCCTATCCCAAATCATACTTATTTTGCATAGGAGATACCATTATCATGAAGATTGTTCTCCCAGGGTGAGGTTCATTCATTGCATTCTGGGTATGCTGACCCCTGTGATTTCCCCAAATGTGGGAAACTCGACTGCATTATTTGTGGTAGTGGGGGACTGTGTTTGTGCTTTCCTCTGGTCAGCTCTGGTAAAAGTCAGATTTCTTTGTCTCAGATCTTCCTCTAGCCTTGTTCTTTTTTCGAGAGTTTCCTTGTGCTGCCTCAGATGGATCTCCTTCACTTGGCAGGGGGGTGCCCGAACAGCGACCCTCCCCAGCTCTAGCCCAACTCCTACTTACCTGCCAGGTGAGATACTATGATCAGGAAGGTGCTTCTCCCAGGGCAAGGCTCACCCAATGCACTCTGGGTGTGCTGCTCCTAAGATTTCCCCAAATGTGGGACACTTGATTACATAATTTGTGTTTCCTCTGGTCGGCTCTCGTATAATTAAGATCTCTTTGTCTCAGGTCTCTCTCCAGCCTAGTTTGCTGTCTGTTTCCACTTCTCTTTTCTTGAGCCGCTCCCTTCTATGCCCTTGTGCACTATCCTGACTTCCCCGTCTGCTTACTTTGTGCCTTCCAACGCACAATGCAAACTACAGGTAGTGCTGCAGGGCCCACACCCTTTTACTTGCTTTACAGAGCAGCTCTGGAGCTGTTACAGTGCCCAGCTGCTGCAAGAAATCAGCTTGAATGCTTCAGGGGCTGGGGCATAGCCAACATGAGCCCCACACCGAAGGAGGGTGGAGGTGTTTAATGCGAACTAGGGGTCATCCAAGCGCCGCAAAAGGCCGCCATGCCCTGCACACCCCTTTTTTATTTTCATATGCAGACGAGGGTTGAAGCCAACTTTGACCCACTGCTTGGATGACATCACCATATGCAAATCCATCTGTGGCAGGCCTTCCCCCAGGAATGCTTGCACTAGTTGTTGCATTTGGTTTGTTGTTTGGGGGTGCTTCAGTATTAGGCAGCCTTCTGCCCTCCCATGTTCATCTGAAAATATATGTTCTCCCTGCAGTTGTTGTCCCAAGATGAGAGTTCCCTTGTGCTGCCTCAGTTGAATCTCCTTTACTTGACAGAGATGTGCATGAGCAGCGGCCCTCCCCAGCCCTATTCCAAATCATACTTATTTTGCATAGGAGATACCATGGTCATGAAGATTTTTCTCCCAGGGTGAGGTTCATTCATTGCATTTTGGGTATGCTGACCGCTGTGATTTCCCCAAATGTGGGAAACTTGACTGCATTATTTGTGGTAGTGGGAGACTGTGTTTGTGCTTTCCTCTGGTCAGCTCTGGTAAAAGTCAGATTTCTTTGTCTCAGATTTTCCTTTAGCCTTGTTCTTCTTTCGAGAGTTCCCTTGTGCTGCCTCAGTTTGATCTCCTTCACTTTACAGGGGGGTACACGAGCAGCGACCCTCCCCAGCTCTAGCCCAACTCCTACTTACCTGCCAGGTGAGATACTATGATCATGAAGGTGCTTCTCCCAGGGCAAGGCTCACCCATTGTACTCTGGCTGTGCTGCTCCTGCGATTTCCCCAAATGTGGGAAACTTGACTGCATAATTTGTGTTTCCCCTGGTCGGCTCTCGTATAATTCAGATCTCTTTGTCTCAGGTCTCTCTCCAGCCTAGTTTGCTGTCTGTTTCCACTTCTCTTTTCTTCAGCCGCTCCCTTCTATACCCTTGTGCACTATCCTGACTTCTCCTCCCGTCTGCTTACTTTGTGCCTTCCAATGCACAATGCAAACTACAGGTAGTGCTGCAGGGCCCACACCCTTTTACTTGCCTTACAGAGCAGCTCTGGAGCTGTTACAGTGCCCAGCTCCTGCAAGAAATCAGCTTGAATGCTTCAGGGGCTGGGGCATAGCCAACATGAGCCCCACACCGAAGGAGGGTGGAGGTGTTTAATGCAAACAAGGGGTCAGACAAGCGCCGCAAAAGGCCACCATGCCCTGCACGCCCCTTTTCTGTTTTCATATGCAGACGAGGGTTGAAGCCAACTTTGACCCACTGCTTGGATGACATCACCATATGCAAATCCATCTGCGGCAGGCCTTCCCCCAGGAATGCTTGCACTAGTTGTTGCATTTGGTTTGTTGTTTGGGGGTGCTTCAGTATTAGGCAGCCTTCTGCCCTCCCATGTTCATCTGAAAATATGTGTTCTCCCTGCAGTTGTTGTCCCCAGATGAGAGTTCCCTTGTGCTGCCTCAGTTGAATCTCCTTAACTTGACAGAGATGTGCCTGAGCAGCGGCCCTCCCCAGCTCTATCCCAAATCATACTTATTTTGCATAGGAGATACCATGGTCATGAAGATTATTCTCCCAGGGTGAGGTTCATTCATTGCATTCTGGGTATGCTGACCCCTGTGATTTCCCCAAATGTGGGAAACTTGACTGCTTTATTTGTGGTAGTGGGGGACTGTGTTTGTGTTTTCCTCTGGTTAGCTCTGGTAAAAGTCAGATTTCTTTGTTTCAGATCTTCCTCTAGCCTTGTTCTTCTTTCGAGAGTTCCCTTGTGCTGCCTCAGTTGGATCTCCTTCACTTGACAGGGGGGTGCCCGAGCAGAGACCCTCCCCAGCTCTAGCCCAACTCCTACTTACCTGCCAGGTGAGATACTATGATCATGAAGGTGCTTCTCCCAGGGCAAGGCTCACCCATTGCACTCTGGGTGTGCTGCCCCTGCGATTTCCCCAAATGTGGGAAACTTGACTGCATAATTTGTGTTTCCCCTGGTCGGCTCTCGTATAATTCAGATCTCTTTGTCTCAGGTCTCTCTCCAGCCTAGTTTGCTGTCTGTTTCCACTTCTCTTTTCTTGAGCCGCTCCCTTCTATGCCCTTGCGCACTATCCTGACTTCTCCTCCTGTCTGCTTACTTTGTGCCTTCCAACGCACAATGCGAACTACAGGTAGTGCTGCAGGGCCCACACCCTTTTACTTGCCTTACAGAGCAGCTCTGGAGCTGTTACAGTGCCCAGCTGCTGCAAGAAATCAGCTTGAATGCTTCAGGGGCTGGGGCATAGCCAACATGAGCCCCACACCAAAGGAGGTTGGAGGTGTTTAATGCAAACTAGGGGTCAGCCAAGCGCCGCAAAAGGCCACCATGCCCTGCACGCCCCTTTTCTCTTTTCATATGCAGACGAGGGTTGAAGCCAACTTTGACCCACTGCTTGGATGACATCACCATATGCAAATCCATCTGCGGCAGGCCTTCCCCCAGGAATGCTTGCACTAGTTGTTGCATTTGGTTTGTTGTTTGGGGGTGCTTCAGTATTAGGCAGCCTTCTGCCCTCCCATGTTCATCTGAAAATATATGTTCTCCCTGCAGTTGTTGTCCCCAGATGAGAGTTCCCTTGTGCTGCCTCAGTTGAATCTCCTTTACTTGATAGAGATGTGCATGAGCAGCGGCCCTCCCCAGCCCTATTCCAAATCATACTTATTTTGCATAGGAGATACCATGGTCATGAAGATTTTTCTCCCAGGGTGAGGTTCATTCATTGCATTTTGGGTATGCTGACCCCTGTGATTTCCCCAAATGTGGGAAACTTGACTGCATTATTTGTGGTAGTGGGAGGCTGTGTTTGTGATTTCTTCTGGTCAGCTCTGGTAAAAGTCAGATTTCTTTGTCTCAGATTTTCCTTTAGCCTTGTTCTTCTTTCGTGAGTTCCCTTGTGCTGCCTCAGTTGGATCTCCTTCACTTTACAGGGGGGTACCCGAGCAGCAACCCTCCCCAGCTCTAGACCAACTCCTACTTACCTGCCAGGTGAGATACTATGATCATGAAGGTGCTTCTCCCAGGGCAAGGCTCACCCATTGTACTCTGGGTGTGCTGCTCCTGCGATTTCCCCAAATGTGGGAAACTTGACTGCATAATTTGTGTTTCCCCTGGTCGGCTCTCGTATAATTCAGATCTCTTTGTCTCAGGTCTCTCTCCAGCCTAGTTTGCTGTCTGTTTCCACTTCTCTTTTCTTCAGCCGCTTCCTTCTATACCCTTGTGCACTATCCTGACTTCTCCTCCCTTCTGCTTACTTTGTGCCTTCCAATGCACAATGCAAACTACAGGTAGTGCTGCAGGGCCCACACCCTTTTACTTGCCTTACAGAGCAGCTCTGGAGCTGTTACAGTGCCCAGCTGCTGCAAGAAATCAGCTTGAATGCTTCAGGGGCTGGGGCATAGCCAACATGAGCCCCACACCGAAGGAGGGTGGAGGTGTTTAATGCAAACTAGGGGTCAGTCAAGCGCCGCAAAAGGCCACCATGCCCCGCACGCCCCTTTTCTGTTTTCATATGCAGACGAGGGTTGAAGCCAACTTTGACCCACTGCTTGGATGACATCACCATATGCAAATCCATCTGCGGCAGGCCTTCCCCCAGGAATGCTTGCACTAGTTGTTGCATTTGGTTTGTTGTTTGGGGGTGCTTCAGTATTAGGCAGCCTTCTGCCCTCCCATGTTCATCTGAAAATATGTGTTCTCCCTGCAGTTGTTGTCCCCAGATGAGAGTTCCCTTGTGCTGCCTCAGTTGAATCTCCTTAACTTGACAGAGATGTGCCTGAGCAGCGGCCCTCCCCAGCTCTATCCCAAATCATACTTATTTTGCATAGGAGATACCATGGTCATGAAGATTATTCTCCCAGGGTGAGGTTCATTCATTGCATTCTGGGTATGCTGACCCCTGTGATTTCCCCAAATGTGGGAAACTCGACTGCTTTATTTGTGGTAGTGGGGGACTGTGTTTGTGTTTTCTTCTGGTCAGCTCTGGTAAAAGTCAGATTTCTTTGTTTCAGATCTTCCTCTAGCCTTGTTCTTCTTTTGAGAGTTCCCTTGTGCTGCCTCAGTTGGATCTCCTTCTCTTAACAGGGGGGTGCCCGAGCAGCGACCCTCCCCAGCTCTAGCCCAACTCCTACTTACCTGCCAGGTGAGATACTATGATCATGAAGGTGCTTCTCCCAGGGCAAGGCTCACCCATTGCACTCTGGGTGTGCTGCCCCTGCGATTTCCCCAAATGTGGGAAACTTGACTGCATAATTTGTGTTTCCCCTGGTCGGCTCTCGTATAATTCAGATCTCTTTGTCTCAGATCTCTCTACAGCCTAGTTTGCTGTCTGTTTCCACTTCTCTTTTCTTCAGCCGCTCCCTTCTATACCCTTGTGCACTATCCTGACTTCTCCTCCCGTCTGCTTACTTTGTGCCTTCCAATGTACAATGCAAACTACAGGTAGTGCTGCAGGGCCCACACCCTTTTACTTGCCTTACAGAGCAGCTCTGGAGCTGTTACAGTGCCCAGCTGCTGCAAGAAATCTGCTTGAATGCTTCAGGGGATGGGGCATGGCCAACATGAGCCCCACACCAAAGGAGGGTGGAGGTGTTTAATGCGAACTAGGGGTCATCCAAGCACCGCAAAAGGCCGCCATGCCCTGCACGCCCCTTTTCTCTTTTCATATGCAGACGAGGGTTGAAGCCAACTTTGACCAACTGCTTGGATGACATCACCGTATGCAAATCCGTCTTCTGCAGAACTTCCCCCAGGAATGCTTGCACTAGTTGTTGCATTTGGTTTGTTGTTTGGGGGTGCTTCAGTATTAGGCAGCCTTCTGCCCTCCCATGTTCATCTAAAAATATGTGTTCTCCCTGCAGTTGTTGTCCCCAGATGAGAGTTCCCTTGTGCTGCCTCAGTTGAATCTCCTTTACTTGACAGAGATGTGCATGAGCAGCGGCCCTCCCCAGCCCTATTCCAAATCATACTTATTTTGCATAGGAGATACCATGGTCATGAAGATTGTTCTCTCAGGGTGAGGTTCATTCATTGCATTTTGGGTATGCTGACCCCTGTGATTTCCCCAAATGTGGGAAACTTGACTGCATTATTTGTGGTAGTGGGGGACTGTGTTTGTGCTTTCCTCTGGTCAGCTCTGGTAAAAGTCAGATTTCTTTGTCTCATATTTTACTCTAGCCTTGTTCTTCTTTCGAGAGTTCCCTTGTGCTGCCTCAGTTGGATCTCCTTCACTTGACAGGGGGGTACCCGAGCAGCGACCCTCCCCAGCTCTAGCCCAAATCCTACTTACCTGCCAGGTGAGATACTATGATCATGAAGGTGCTTCTCCCAGGGCAAGGCTCACCCATTGCACTCTGGGTGTGCTGCTCCTGCGATTTCCCCAAATGTGGGAAACTTGACTGCATAATTTGTGTTTCCCCTGGTCGGCTCTCGTATAATTCAGATCTCTTTGTCTCAGGTCTCTCTCCAGCCTAGTTTGCTGTCTGTTTCCACTTCTCTTTTCTTGAGCCGCTCCCTTCTATGCCCTTGCGCACTATCCTGACTTCTCCTCCTGTCTGCTTACTTTGTGCCTTCCAACGCACAATGCGAACTACAGGTAGTGCTGCAGGGCCCACACCCTTTTACTTGCCTTACAGAGCAGCTCTGGAGCTGTTACAGTGCCCAGCTGCTGCAAGAAATCAGCTTGAATGCTTCAGGGGCTGGGGCATAGCCAACATGAGCCCCACACCGAAGGAGGGTGGAGGTGTTTAATGCGAACTAGGGGTCATCCAAGCGCCGCAAAAGGCCGCCATGCCCTGCACGCCCCTTTTCTCTTTTCATATGCAGACGAGGGTTGAAGCCAACTTTGACCCACTGCTTGGATGACATCACCATATGCAAATCCGTCTTCTGCAGAACTTCCCCCAGGAATGCTTGTACTAGTTGTTGCATTTGGTTTGTTGTTTGGGGGTGCTTCAGTATTAGGCAGCCTTCTGCCCTCCCATGTTCATCTGAAAATATGTGTTCTCCCTGCAGTTGTTGTCCCCAGATGAGAGTTCCCTTGTGCTGCCTCAGTTGAATCTCCTTTACTTGACAGAGATGTGCATGAGCAGCGGCCCTCCCCAGCCCTATTCCAAATCATACTTATTTTGCATAGGCGATACCATGGTCATGAAGATTGTTCTCCCAGGGTGAGGTTCATTCATTGCATTCTGGGTATGCTGACCTCTGTGATTTCCCCAAATGTGGGAAACGCGACTGCTTTATTTGTGGTAGTGGGGGACTGTGTTTGTGTTTTCCTCTGGTCAGCTCTGGTAAAAGTCAGATTTCTTTGTTTCAGATCTTCCTCTAGCCTTGTTCTTCTTTCGAGAGTTCCCTTGTGCTGCCTCAGTTGGATCTCCTTCACTTGACAGGGGGGTGCCCGAGCAGCGACCCTCCCCAGCTCTAGCCCAACTCCTACTTACCTGCCAGGTGAGATACTATGATCATGAAGGTGCTTCTCCCAGGGCAAGGCCCACCATTGCACTCTGGGTGTGCTGCCCCTGCGATTTCCCGAAATGTGGGAAACTTGACTGCATAATTTGTGTTTCCCCTGGTCGGCTCTCGTATAATTTAGATCTCTTTGTCTCAGGTCTCTCTCCAGCCTAGTTTGCTGTCTGTTTCCACTTCTTTTTTCTTGAGCCCCTCCCATCTATACCCTTGTGCACTATCCTGACTTCTCCTCCCGTCTGCTTACTTTGTGCCTTCCAATGCACAATGCAAACTACAGGTAGTGCTGCAGGGCCCACACCCTTTTACTTGCCTTACAGAGCAGCTCTGGAGCTGTTACAGTGCCCAGCTGCTGCAAGAAATCAGCTTGAATGCTTCAGGGGCTGGGGCATAGCCAACATGAGCCCCACACCGAAGGAGGGTGGAGGTGTTTAATGCAAACTAGGGGTCAGCCAAGCGCCGCAAAAGGCCACCATGCCCTGCACGCCCCTTTTCTCTTTTCATATGCAGACGAGGGTTGAAGCCAACTTTGACCCACTGCTTGGATGACATCACCATATGCAAATCCATCTGCGGCAGGCCTTCCCCCAGGAATGCTTGCACTAGTTGTTGCATTTGGTTTGTTGTTTGGGGGTGCTTCAGTATTAGGCAGCCTTCTGCCCTCCATGTTCATCTGAAAATATGTGTTCTCCCTGCAGTTGTTATCCCCAGATGAGAGTTCCCTTGTGCTGCCTCAGTTGAATCTCCTTTACTTGACAGAGATGTGCCTGAGCAGCGGCCCTCCCCAGCTCTATCCCAAATCATACTTATTTTGCATAGGAGATACCATGGTCATGAAGATTATTCTCCCAGGGTGAGGTTCATTCATTGCATTCTGGGTATGCTGACCCCTGTGATTTCCCCAAATGTGGGAAACTCGACTGCTTTATTTGTGGTAGTGGGGGACTGTGTTTGTGTTTTCCTCTGGTCAGCTCTGGTAAAAGTCAGATTTCTTTGTTTCAGATCTTCCTCTAGCCTTGTTCTTCTTTCGAGAGTTCCCTTGTGCTGCCTCAGTTGGATCTCCTTCACTTGACAGGGGGGTGCCCGAGCAGCGACCCTCCCCAGCTCTAGCCCAACTCCTACTTACCTGCCAGGTGAGATACTATAATCATGAAGGTGCTTCTCCCAGGGCAAGGCTCACCCATTGCACTCTGGGTGTGCTGCCCCTGCGATTTCCCCAAATGTGGGAAACTTGACTGCATAATTTGTGTTTCCCCTGGTCGGCTCTCGTATAATTCAGATCTCTTTGTCTCAGGTCTCTCTCCAGCCTAGTTTGCTGTCTGTTTCCACTTCTCTTTTCTTTAGCCGCTCCCTTCTATACCCTTGTGCACTATCCTGACTTCTCCTCCCGTCTGCTTACTTTGTGCCTTCCAATGCACAATGCAAACTACAGGTAGTGCTGCAGGGCCCACACCCTTTTACTTGCCTTACAGAGCAGCTCTGGAGCTGTTACAGTGCCCAGCTGCTGCAAGAAATCAGCTTGAATGCTTCAGGGGATGGGGCATGGCCAACATGAGCCCCACACCAAAGGAGGGTGGAGGAGTTTAATGCGAACTAGGGGTCATCCAAGCACCGCAAAAGGCCGCCAAGCCCTGCACGCCCCTTTTCTCTTTTCATATGCAGATGAGGGTTGAAGCCAACTTTGACCCACTGCTTGGATGACATCACCGTATGCAAATCCGTCTTCTGCAGAACTTCCCCCAGGAATGCTTGCACTAGTTGTTGCATTTGGTGTGTTGTTTGGGGGTGCTTCAGTATTAGGCAGCCTTCTGCCCTCCCATGTTCATCTGAAAATATGTGTTCTCCCTGCAGTTGTTGTCCCCAGATGAGAGTTCCCTTGTGCTGCCTCAGTTGAATCTCCTTTACTTGACAGAGATGTGCCTGAGCAGCGGCCCTCCCCAGCCCTATTCCAAATCATACTTATTTTGCATAGGAGATACCATGGTCATGAAGATTGTTCTCCCAGGGTGAGGTTCATTCATTGCATTTTGGGTATACTGACCCCTGTGATTTCCCCAAATGTGGGAAACTTGACTGCATTATTTTTGGTAGTGGGGGACTGTGTTTGTGCTTTCCTCTGGTCAGCTCTGGTAAAAGTCAGATTTCTTTGTCTCAGATTTTCCTCTAGCCTTGTTCTTCTTTCGAGAGTTCCCTTGTGCTGCCTCAGTTGGATCTCCTTCACTTTACAGGGGGGTACCCGAGCAGCGACCCTCCCCAGCTCTAGCCCAACTCCTACTTACCTGCCAGGTGAGATACTATGATCATGAAGGTGCTTCTCCCAGGGCAAGGCTCACCCATTGCACTCTGGGTGTGCTGCCCCTGCGATTTCCCCAAATGTGGGAAACTTGACTGCATAATTTGTGTTTCCCCTGGTCGGCTCTCGTATAATTCAGATCTCTTTGTCTCAGGTCTCTCTCCAGCCTAGTTTGCTGTCTGTTTCCACTTCTCTTTTCTTGAGCCGCTCCCTTCTATGCCCTTGCGCACTATCCTGACTTATCCTCCTGTCTGCTTACTTTGTGCCTTCAAACGCACAATGCGAACTACAGGTAGTGCTGCAGGGCCCACACCCTTTTAGTTGCCTTACAGAGCAGCTCTGGAGCTGTTACAGTGCCCAGCTGCTGCAAGAAATCAGCTTGAATGCTTCAGGGGCTGGGGCAGAGCCAACATGAGCCCCACACAAAAGGAGGGTGGGGGTGTTTAATGCGAACTAAGGGTCATCCAAGCACCGCAAAAGGCCGCCATGCCCTGCATGCCCCTTTTCTCTTTTCATATGCAGATGAGGGTTCCAGCCAACTTTGGCCCACTGCTTGGATGACATCACCGTATGCAAATCCGTCTTCTGCAGACCTTCCCCCAGGAATGCTTGTACTAGTTGTTGCATATGGTTTGATATTTGATGGTGCTTCAGTATTAGGCAGCCTTCCGCCCTCCCATGTTCATCTGAAAAGATGTGGTCTCCCTGCAGTTGTTGTCCCCAGACGAAAGTTCCCTTGTGCTTCCTCAGTTGAATCTCCTTAACTTGACGGGGGAGGGGCTGCCCGAGCAGCCACCCTCCCCAGCCCTATCCCAACTCATACTTATTTTGCATATGAGATCTCTTGATCATGAAGATTGTTCTCACAGGGTGAGGTTCATCCATTATATTTTAAAATAGGAAGGTACAAATTACATATTTGAATTGCATCTATGTGTTGGATTCAAATGTCCCCCCCCCCTTCCTTTCTCAATTGTGCCCGTCAGCAGCTATTCTAAGGTTGCTGCCAATGGGTGTGACACATTAATTTCTTCTGTGGGGTACACTGGACTCCACAAGGATTCACATTGGTGTGTAGAGTAGGATCTTGATCTGAGGCACCAACCGGCTCAAAGCTTTTGACTGTTCCCAAGAAGCTCAGTGCATTCTCCTTTATAACCCCGCTTCCATGAACAGGGAGCTCAGTTTGTAGTTGGTGCCTTCAGTAGCAGGCCACTTAACAGGGGCCTGCCTCAGGCAGCCTATTCTTAGCTATTAATTTTGACAAGAAAAGAAGAACTTGTTTTATGAGAATCTACAAGGGCTGCAGCAGGCTAGGTCTAATAGACATCTTTACTGCAGCTTCATCACTCCCAGCGGCGCTGTATACTCCCGTGCCCTGGTTGCTGGGTCACTGCAGCGGAGGCTCCGGTTTCTTCCTAAGGTCAGTCACACACACACCGCCCTTCCGGATCACGAGGCCGCTGATGAAGGGGAGCGTGGCCGTAGGGGGTGGACCGTGTGCGCACTGTCGTGGACACTGATTACTGGGCAGCCGCTCCACTAGCCACCAGGTACAGTTAAGGAGCACAGGTCTGGGGGTTTTTCTCCTATATTAAACCAATTTTGTACTGCCCGCAGCGCATTGTGATAGGTAATAGGGCCTGATTCAGGTTGGATTGCAATCACAATAAGCGATCCAACTGCAAAAATTGCTAAGAGCATACGCATGTGCCTGCATTTTCTGCGGCACCCCGCAGAGAATGCGATCGCCTCTGCCTGTCAATCGGGGCAGGGGGGGAGAGGGGGGTCAGCAACACTCCATTTCCAAGTCAGGGATGGAGCGGTGCGGGGGCAAGGCTTCAAAATGGGGTCTGCAATGGAGGAGACACAGGGGGCGTGGTCACAGCGGCTGTATGACATCACATTCAGCCGCTGTGATCACAAAAATGGTGGCGGCTTCCTGCGCGCACATACAGTCTGCACCAGCAGGAGGCTACACCATTTTTTATGATCACGCTGAACTGCAGTGCGACTGCAATTACAGCATGGTCAAGAAGGGAGGCGTCATGCTGGGTGGCCATTAGAGATGAGCGGGTTCGGTTCCTCGGAATCCGAACCCGCCCGAACTTCACCCTTTTTTGCACGGGTCCGAGCAGACTCGGATCCTCCCGCCTTGCTCGGTTATCCCGAGCGCGCCCGAACGTCATCATCCCGCTGTCGGATTCTCACAAGACTCGGATTCTATATAAGGAGCCGCGCGTCGCCGCCATTTTCACACGTGCATTGAGATTGATAGGGAGAGGACGTGGCTGGCGTCCTCTCCGTTTAGATTAGAAGATAGAGACGAGTGACATTTGATTTACTACTAATTTGGGGAGCAGTTGAACTTGTCAGGAGTACTCAGTAGTGCAGAGTTTTGCTGATAGTGACCACCAGTTTTATTATTTATAATCCGTTCTCTGCCTGAAAAAAAACGATACACATACCATATATGTGCTCAGCCTCAGTGTGCTGCATGATATATCATCTATGTATATCTGACTGTGCTGAGTGCTCACTGCTCACACAGCTTAATTGTGGGGGAGACTGGGGAGCAGTTATAGCAGGAGTACAGTGCACACTTTTGCTGCCAGTGTGACCACCAGTATATTGTCTGCCTGAAAAAGTTAAACACTCCTGTGGTGTTTTTTTTTTTTATTCTATAAACGCATTCTGCTGACAGTGTCCAGCAGGTCGGTCATACATTATATTATATAAATATTTACCTGCAGTAGTGTTATATTTTTTTTTCATCTCTATCATCTTTATCATCTCTATATTAGCAGACGCAGTACGGTAGTCCACGGCTGTGGCTATCTCTGTGTCGTCAGTGCTCGTCCATAATTGTATACCTACCTACCTGTGGTGGGTTTTTTTTTTCTATCTTCTTCATACTAGTAGTTTAGGAGTCTGCTGACAGTGTCCACCAGGTCCATCATTATATTATATACCTACAGTAGTAATATATTTATTATATTATCTATACTAGCAGACGCAGTACGGTAGTCCACGGCTGTGGCTATCTCTGTGTCGTCAGTGCTCGTCCATAATTGTATACCTACCTGTGGTGGGGTGTTTTTTTTCTATCTTCTTCATACTAGTAGTTTAGGAGTCTGCTGACAGTGTCCACCAGGTCCGTCATTATATTATATACCTACAGTAGTAATATATTTAGTATATTATCTATACTAGCAGACGCAGTACGGTAGTCCACGGCTGTACCTACCTCTGTGTCGTCACTCGTCCATAATTGTATACCTAACTGTGGTGGGGTTTTTTTTTCTATCTTCTTCATACTAGTAGTTTAGGAGTCTGCTGACAGTGTCCACCAGGTCCGTCATTATATTATATACCTACAGTAGTAATATATTTAGTATATTATCTATACTAGCAGACGCAGTACTGTAGTCCACGGCTGTACCTACCTCTGTGTCGTCACTCGTCCATAATTGTATACCTACCTGTGGTGGGGTTTTTTTTTCTATCTTCTTCATACTAGTAGTTTAGCAGTCTGCTGACAGTGTCCACCAGGTCCGTCATTATATTATATACCTACAGTAGTAATATATTTAGTATATTATCTATGCTAGCAGACGCAGTACGGTAGGCCACGGCTGTGGCTATCTCTGTGTCGTCAGTGCTCATCCATAATTGTATACCTACCTACCTGTGGTGGGTTTTTTTTTCTATCTTCTTCATACTAGTAGTTTAGGAGTCTGCTGACAGTGTCCACCAGGTCCGTCATTATATTATATACCTACAGTAGTAATATATTTAGTATATTATCTATACTAGCAGACGCAGTACGGTAGTCCACGGCTGTACCTACCTCTGTGTCGTCACTCGTCCATAATTGTATACCTACCTGTGGTGAAGTTTTTTTTCTATCTTCTTCATACTAGTAGTTTAGCAGTCTGCTGACAGTGTCCACCAGGTCCGTCATTACATTATATATACCTACAGTAGTTATATATATTTTTTTTTATATCATTAATTATCATCTCTATACTAGCAGACGCAGTACGGTAGGCCACGGCTGTGGCTATCTCTGTGTCGTCAGTGCTCGTCCATAATTGTATACCTACCTACCTGTGGTGGGGTTTTTTTTTCTGTCTTCATCATACTAGTAGTTTAGCAGTCTGCTGACAGTGTCCACCAGGTCCGTCATTATATAATATATACCTACAGTAGTTATATATATATTTTTTTTATATCATTAATTATCATCTCTATACTAGCAGACGCAGTACGGTAGTCCACGGCTGTAGCTACCTCTGTGTCGTCAGTCACTCGTCATCCATAAGTATACTAGTATCCATCCATCTCCATTGTTTACCTGAGGTGCCTTTTAGTTGTGCCTATTAAAATATGGAGAACAAAAATGTTGAGGTTCCAAAAATAGGGAAAGATCAAGATCCACTTCCACCTCGTGCTGAAGCTGCTGCCACTAGTCATGGCCGAGACGATGAAATTCCATCAACGTCGTCTGCCGAGGCCGATGCCCAATGTCATAGTACAGAGCATGTAAAATTCAAAACACAAAAGATCAGTAAAAAAAAGGACTCAAAAATCTAAATAAAAATCGTCGGAGGAGAAGCGTAAACTTGCCAATATGCCATTTACCACACGGAGTGGCAAGGAACGGCTGAGGCCCTGGCCTATGTTCATGGCTAGTGGTTCAGCTTCACATGAGGATGGAAGCACTCAGCCTCTCGCTAGAAAAATGAAAAGACTTAAGCTGGCAAAAGCACAGCAAAGAACTGTGCGTTCTTCAAAATCACAAATCCACAAGGAGAGTCCAATTGTGTCGGTTGCGATGCCTGACCTTCCCAACACTGGACGTGAAGAGCATGCACCTTCCACCATTTGCACACCCCCTGCAAGTGCTGGAAGGAGCACCCGCAGTCCAGTTCCTGATAGTCAGATTGAAGATGTCAGTGTTGAAGTACACCAGGATGAGGAGGATATGGGTGTTGCTGGCGCTGGGGAGGTGAGGTGGTTTGTTTAAGTCAGGCACCCGGGGAGACACCTGTTGTCCGTGGGAGGAATATGGCCATTGACATGCCTGGTGAAAATACCAAAAAAAACTGCTCTTCGGTGTGGAAGTATTTCAACAGAAATGCGAACAACAGGTGTCAAGCCGTGTGTTGCCTTTGTCAAGCTGTAATAAGTAGGGGTAAGGACGTTAACCACCTCGGAACATCCTCCCTTATACGTCACCTGCAGCGCATTCATCATAAGTCAGTGACAAGTTCAAAAACTTTGGGCGACAGCGGAAGCAGTCCACTGACCAGTAAATCCCTTCCTCTTGTAACCAAGCTCACGCAAACCACCCCACCAACTCCCTCAGTGTCAATTTCCTCCTTCCCCAGGAATGCCAATAGTCCTGCAGGCCATGTCACTGGCAATTCTGACGAGTTCTCTCCTGCCTGGGATTCCTCCGATGCATCCTTGAGTGTAACGCCTACTGCTGCTGGCGCTGCTGTTGTTGCTGCTGGGAGTCGATGGTCATCCCAGAGGGGAAGTCGTAAGACCACTTTTACTACTTCCACCAAGCAATTGACTGTCCAACAGTCCTTTGCAAGGAAGATGAAATATCACAGCAGTCATCCTGCTGCAAAGCGGATAACTGAGGCCTTGGCATCCTGGGCGGTGAGAAACGTGGTTCCGGTATCCATCATTACTTCAGAGCCAACTATAGACTTGATTGAGGTACTGTGTCCCCGGTACCAAATACCATCTAGGTTCCATTTCTCTAGGCAGGCGATACCGAAAATGTACACAGACCTCAGAAAAAGACTCACCAGTGTCCTAAAAAATGCAGTTGTACCCAATGTCCACTTAACCACGGACATGTGGACAAATGGGGCAGGGCAGACTCAGGACTATATGACTGTGACAGCCCACTGGGTAGA
This sequence comes from Pseudophryne corroboree, assembly GCF_028390025.1. Classification (NCBI taxonomy): domain Eukaryota; kingdom Metazoa; phylum Chordata; class Amphibia; order Anura; family Myobatrachidae; genus Pseudophryne; species Pseudophryne corroboree. Next base: position 152,675 of record NW_026970183.1, on the reverse strand, counting down.
TGTATTGACTCCCGCCGCAAGAACAGCAGCGGCGGCACCAGTAGCAGCATCTCGCAAACGCCAACTCTTTCCTAGGCAGGCTACGCTTTGTATCACCGCTTTCCAGAATACGCACACAGCTGAAAACCTCTTACGGCAACTGAGGAAGATCATCGCAGAATGGCTTACCCCAATTGGACTCTCCTGTGGATTTGTGGCATCGGACAACGCCAGCAATATTGTGCGTGCATTATATCTGGGCAAATTCCAGCACGTCCCATGTTTTGCACATACCTTGAATTTGGTGGTGCAGAATTATTTAAAAAACGACAGGGGTGTGCAAGAGATGCTGTCGGTGGCCAGAAGAATTGCGGGACACTTTCGGCGTACAGGCACCACGTACAGAAGACTGGAGCAACACCAAAAACGCCTGAACCTGCCCTGCCATCATCTGAAGCAAGAAGTGGTAACGAGGTGGAATTCAACCCTCTATATGCTTCAGAGGATGGAGGAGCAGCAAAAGGCCATTCAAGCCTATACATCTGACCACGATATAGGAGGTGGAATGCACCTGTCTCAAGCGCAGTGGAGAATGATTTCAACGTTGTGCAAGGTTCTGCAACCTTTTGAACTTGCCACACGTGAAGTCAGTTCAGACACTGCCAGCCTGAGTCAGGTCATTCCCGTCATCAGGCTTTTGCAGAAGAAGCTGGAGACATTGAAGGAGGAGCTAAGACAGAGCGATTCCGCTAGGCATGTGGGACTTGTGGATGGAGCCCTTCATTCGCTTAACCAGGATTCACGGGTGGTCAATCTGTTGAAATCAGAGCACTACATTTTGGCCACCGTGCTCGATCCTAGATTTAAAACCTACGTTGTATCTCTCTTTCCGGCAGACACAAGTCTGCAGGGGTTCAAAGACCTGCTGGTGAGAAAATTATCAAGTCAAGTGGAACTTGATCGGTCAACAGCTCCTCCTTCACATTCTCCCGCAATTGGGGGTGCGAGGAAAAGGCTCAGAATTCCGAGCCCACCCGCTGGCGGTGATGCAGGGCAGTCTGGAGCGACTGCTGATGCTGACATCTGGTCCGGACTGAAGGACCTGCCAACGATTACGGACATGACGTCTACTGTCACTGCATATGATTCTCTCACCATTGAAAGAATGGTGGAGGATTATATGAGTGACCGCATCCAAGTAGGCACGTCAGACAGTCCGTACGTATACTGGCAGGAAAAAGAGGCAATTTGGAGGCCCTTGCACAAACTGGCTTTATTCTACCTAAGTTGCCCTCCCACAAGTAGTACTCCGAAAGAGTGTTTAGTGCCGCCGCTCACCTTGTCAGCAATCGGCGTACGAGGTTACTTCCAGAAAATGTGGAGAAGATGATGTTCATTAAAATGAATTATAATCAATTGCTCCGTGGAGACATTGACCAGCAGCAATTGCCTCCACAAAGTACACAGGGAGCTGAGATGGTAGATTCCAGTGGGGACGAATTGATAATCTGTGAGGAGGGGGATGTACACGGTGATGAATCGGAGGATGATGATGAGGTGGACATCTTGCCTCTGTAGAGCCAGTTTGTGCAAGGAGAGATTAATTGCTTCTTTTTTGGTGGGGGTCCAAACCAACCCGTCATTTCAGTCACAGTCGTGTGGCAGACCCTGTCACTGAAATGATGGGTTGGTTAAAGTGTGCATGTCCTGTTTATACAACATAAGGGTGGGTGGGAGTGCCCAAGGACAATTCCATCTTGCACCTCTTTTTTCTTTCATTTTTCTTTGCGTCATGTGCTGTTTGGGGAGTGTTTTTTGGAAGGGCCATCCTGCGTGACACTGCAGTGCCACTCCTAGATGGGCCAGGTGTTTGTGTCGGCCACTTGGGTCGCTGAGCTTAGTCACACAGCTACCTCATTGCGCCTCTTTTTTTCTTTGCGTCATGTGCTGTTTGGGGAGTGTTTTTTGGAAGGGCCATCCTGCGTGACACTGCAGTGACACTCCTAGATGGGCCAGGTGTTTGTGTCGGCCACTTGGGTCGCTGAGCTTAGTCACACAGCTACCTCATTGCGCCTCTTTTTTTCTTTGCGTCATGTGCTGTTTGGGGAGTGTTTTTTGGAAGGGCCATCCTGCGTGACACTGCAGTGCCACTCCTAGATGGGCCAGGTGTTTGTGTCGGCCACTTGGGTCGCTGAGCTTAGTCACACAGCTACCTCATTGCGCCTCTTTTTTTCTTTGCGTCATGTGCTGTTTGGGGAGTGTTTTTGGAAGGGCCATCCTGCGTGACACTGCAGTGCCACTCCTAGATGGGCCAGGTGTTTGTGTCGGCCACTTGGGTCGCTGAGCTTAGTCACACAGCTACCTCATTGCGCCTCTTTTTTTCTTTGCGTCATGTGCTGTTTGGGGAGTGTTTTTTGGAAGGGCCATCCTGCGTGACACTGCAGTGCCACTCCTAGATGGGCCAGGTGTTTGTGTCGGCCACTTGGGTCGCTGAGCTTAGTCACACAGCTACCTCATTGCGCCTCTTTTTTTCTTTGCGTCATGTGCTGTTTGGGGAGTGTTTTTTGGAAGGGCTATCCTGCGTGACACTGCAGTGCCACTCCTAGATGGGCCAGGTGTTTGTGTCGGCCACTTGGGTCGCTGAGCTTAGTCATCCAGCGACCTCGGTGCAAATTTTAGGACTAAAAATAATATTGTGAGGTGTAAGGTGTTAAGAATAGACTGAAAATGAGTGGAAATTATGGTTATTGAGGTTAATAATACTTTGGGATCAAAATGACTCCCAAATTCTATGAACAAGGGAAAATGTCATCATCCCGCTGTCGGATTCTCGCGAGATTCGGATTCCATATAAAGAGCTGCGCGTTGCCGCCATTTTTACTCGTGCATTGAAGAGAGAGCGGAGAGGACGTGGCTATGTTCTCTCAGTGGAAATCTCAATATCAGTGCTCAGTATCAGTGGATACTTATTGCTGCTCAGTAATACTAGTAGTGTGTCTCTCCTGCTCAGTGTCAGTTCTCAGTAGTATCCTCATCAGTGCTCAGTATCACTGCTCATTGTCTTGTGCTGCATTGTTGTGCTCAGCATACTACAGTACATTACTAATAGTCCAGTGCTGCATCTTGCTGCTCAGTGTCAGTTCTAGTATCCTCATCAGTGCTCACTATCACTGCTCATTGCATTGTGGTGTTCTGTATACTACAGTAACATAGTAATATAGTAACATATAGTAACATAGTTTTTGAGGTTGAATAGAGGCAAATTGCCCATCGTGTTCAACCTGTTTTAAGTTGTGATGATTCTACATACTTGCTTAATAATGTATTATGACTAGTTAGCTACTACAACTCATGTTACCCCCGGATTAACCATGTTGATATTTTAAGTATTATAAACTTGGATAGCTTTTTCATTCAGAAATGTATCCATTCCTTTTTTAAATCCAATTACAGAGTCCGCCATTACCACCTTCCCTGGCAGGGAATTCCACATCCTGATTGCCCTAACAGTGAAGATCATAGTATCTCACCTGGCAGGTAAGTAGGAGTTGGGCCAGAGCTGTGGAGGATTGCTGCTCGGGCACCCCCTGTGAAGTGAAGGAGATCCAACTGAGGCAGCACAAGGGAACTCTCGAAAGAAGAACAAGGCTAGAGGAAGATCTGAGACAAAGAAATCTGACTTTTACCAGAGCTGACCAGAGGAAAGCACAAACACAGTCCCCCACTACCACAAATAATGCAGTCGAGTTTCCCACATTTTGGAAATCACAGGGGTCAGCATACCCAGAATGCAATGAATGAACCTCACCCTGGGAGAACAATCTTCATGACCATGGTATCGCCTATGCAAAATAAGTATGATTTGGGATAGGGCTGGGGAGGGCCGCTGCTCAGGCACATCTCTGTCAAGTATAGGAGATTCAACTGAGGCAGCACAAGGGAACTCTCATCTGGGGACAACAACTGCAGGGAGAACACATATTTTCAGATGAACATGGGAGGGCAGAAGGCTGCCTAATACTGAAGCACCCCCAAACAACAAACCAAATGCAACAACTAGTACAAGCATTCCTGGGGGAAGTTCTGCAGAAGACGGATTTGCATACGGTGATGTCATCCAAGCAGTGGGCCAAAGTTGGCTGGAACCCTCATCTGCATATGAAAAGAGAAAAGGGGCATGCAGGGCATGGCGGCCTTTTGCGGCGCTTGGATGACCCTTAGTTCGCATTAAACACCCCCACCCTCCTTCGGTGTGGGGCTCATGTTGACAATGCCCCAGCCCCTGAAGCATTCAAGCTGATTTCTTACAGCAGCTTGGCACTGTAACAGCTCCAGAGCTGCTCTGTAAGGCAAGTAAAAGGGTGTGTAGTTTGCATTGTGCATTGGAAGGCACAAAGTAAGCAGACAGGAGGAGAAGTCAGGATAGTGCACAAGGGTATAAAAGGGAGGGGCTCAAGAAAAAAGAAGTGGAAACAGACAGCAAACTAGGCTGGAGAGAGACCTGAGACAAAGAGATCTGAATTATACGAGAGCCGACCAGGGGAAACACAAATTATGCAGTCAAGTTTCCCACATTTGGGGAAATCGCAGGGGCAGCACACCCAGAGTGCAATGGGTAAGCCTTGCCCTGGAAGAAGCACCTTCATGATCATAGTATCTCACCTGGCAGGTAAGTAGGAGTTGGGCTTGAGCTGGGGAGGGTCGCTGCTCGGGCACCGCCCTGTCAACTGAAGGAGATCCAACTGAGGAAGCACAAGGGAACTCTCGAAAGAAGAACAAGGCTAGAGGAAGATCTGAAACAAAGAAATCTGACTTTTACCAGAGCTGACCAGAGGAAAACACAAACACAGTCCCCCACTACCACAAATAATGCAGTCGAGTTACCCACATTTGGGGAAATCACAGGGATCAGCATACCCAAAATGCAATGAATGAACCTCACCCTGGGAGAACAATCTTCATGACCATGGTATCTCCTATGCAAAATAAGTATGATTTGGGATAGGGCTGGGGAGGGCCGCTGCTCAGGCACATCTCTGTCAAGTAAAGGAGATTCAACTGAGGCAGCACAAGGGAACTCTCATCTTGGGACAACAACTGCAGGGAGAACACATATTTTCAGATGAACATGGGAGGGCAGAAGGCTGCCTAATACTGAAGCACCCCCAAACAACAAACCAAATGCAACAACTAGTGCAAGCATTCCGGGGGGAAGGCCTGCAGCAGATGGATTTGCATATGGTGATGTCATCCAAGCAGTGGGTCAAAGTTGGCTTCAATCCTCATCTGCATATGAAAAGAGAAAAGGGGCGTGCAGGGTATGGCAGCCTTTTGCGGCGCTTGGATGACCCCTAGTTCGCATTAAACACCTCCACCCTCCTTTGGTGTGGGGCTCATGTTGACAATGCCCCAGCCTCTGAAGCATTCAAGCTTATTTCTTACAGCAGCTTGGCACTGAAAAAGCTCCAGAGCTGCTCCGTAAGGCAAGTAAAAGGGTGTGGGCCCTGCAGCACTACCTGTAGTTTGCATTGTGCATTGGAAGGCACAAAGTAAGCAGACAGGAGGAGAAGTCAGGATAGTGCACAAGGGTTAGCTGAACACACTAACCGATTGCGCCACAGAGACACTTTGCAAAAAGTATATACTGACAAAGACTAATAAGCATTCATCTAGAACGTTTCCTAGAAAAACTTTAAAAAGTCAATAATCTGGAGAGTGTTTGTAAGATGTTTCTTCCAGCAACCAATGAAGAAACACATTGGTACTTTCGCATGATGAGTGAGTGCTTCAGGATCTCTTGCACTTACATGTGCAGCAGAGTACTGCAATGGAAGCATGCTGGGTCCATAACCCAGAGGTAGGCAGATTGAAACTATCCTTTGCTATATGCATTTTTTTGTTGTTCATTAAAGTAATCCAAAACTGGGATTGATATTTTAGCTTTTATTTTTACTTAAAGTACAATAACTTTTACCATTTTAATTTGTTTTAATAGTATATTGACAGTATTGTTTTCTTTCAAAAATCCACTTAATTTTCTTTACCCTATTATTAAAATGGTAATTGACAAAAACAAACTACATTGTCACCAGAAGGGCAATACAAAATGTACAAGTGATATATTAAAATCATCTTTCCAGCTTGAATTTCAATGATGCATTGGGGCAACGATTTTGTGCGAAACATCTTCACCCTTAAATAAAGATTTTCTTAATTCCTTACCTGTGTGCTAATTAGATATCACCTTGTTTTCACATTAAACAGACTTCCACATGAGAAAGCAGCAAGGATGCAGTGGCGTTAATGTTTCCTGGTGTCAACCTGTATTATTTCAGTAGATATTGAAATGAGGATGCATCTTGCTGCCTTTCCAATGAAGCAAGTTTAATTTAGTAATAGGTGAAAAACCATCCCTACAAATATGTTAATCAGATACTTGGCTTTGTGGACACTTTTCAGAGAACAAATTAGTTAGCATAAAAATAAAGCCAGAAAATGAAGAGCTGTTTAATCACTCAATTGGATTTTTCTGCCAGCATTTTTCTTTTTCTCTGCAACCCACTGCTAAATTGTGCTTCCTAGCTGTTTTTATAAAATCACTGAATCAAATCTAACTCTGATTACATCAGAGAAGGCCAGGTACCCTACACCATAACAGGGGGTTTGAAATTTTGACTTGTCTACTTAAAGATCACCAAAATCTGATAACAAGGTCAATTAAGTCCCTGGGTGGGATTGAACCACCAACCTTTTGGTTAATAGCCTTACACACTAACTGATTGCGCCACCGCGACACTTTGCAAAAGTACATACTGACAAAGGCTAATAAGCATTCATCTAGAACGATTCCTAGAAACATTTTAAAAAGTCAATAATGTGGAGAGTTTTTGTATGATGTTTCTTCCATCAACCAATGAAGAAACACATTGGTACTTTCCCATGATGAGTGAGTGCTTCAGGATCTCTTGCACTTACATGTGCAGCAGAGTACTGTAATGGAAGCATGCTGGGTCCATAACCCAGAGGTAGGCAGATTGAAACTATCCTCTGCTATATGCATTTTTTTTTGTTAATTAAAGTAATCCAAAACTGGGATTGATATTTTTGCTCTTTTATTTTTACTTAAAGTACAATAACTTTTACCATTTTAATTTGTTTTAATAGTATATTGACAGTATTGTTTTCTTTCAAAAATCCAATTAATTTTCTTTACCCGATTATTAAAATGGTAATTGACAAAAGCAAACTACATTGTCACCAGAAGAGCAATACAAAATGTACAAGTGATATATTAAAATCATCTTTCCAGCTTGAATTTCAATGATGCATTGGGGCAACGATTTTGTGAGAAACATCTTCACCCTTAAATAAAGATTTTCTTAATTCCTTACCTGTGTGCTAATTAGATATCACCTTGTTTTCACATTAAACAGACTTCCACATGAGAAAGCAGCAAGGATGCAGTGGCGTTAATGTTTCCTGGTGTCAACCTGTATTATTTCAGTAGATATTGAAATGAGGATGCATCTTGCTGCCTTTCCAATGAAGCAAGTTTAATTTAGTAATAGGTGAAAAACCATCCCTACAAAGATGTTAATCAGATACTTGGCTTTGTGGACACTTTTCAGAGAACAAATTTGTTAGCATAAAAATAAAGCCAGAAAATGAAGAGCTGTTTAATCAGTCAATTGGATTTTTTTGCCAGCATATTTCTTTTTCTCTGCAACCCACTGCTAAATTGTGCTTCCTAGCTGTTTTTATAAAATCACTGAATCAAATCTAACTCTGATTACATCAGAGAAGGCCAGGTACCCTACACCATAACAGGGGTTTTCGAAATTTTGACTTGTCTACTTAAAGATCACCAAAATCTGATAACAAGGTCAATTAAGTCCCTGGGTGGGATTGAACCACCAACCTTTTGGTTAATAGCCTTACACACTAACTGATTGCGCCACCGCGACACTTTGCAAAAGTACATACTGACAAAGGCTAATAAGCATTCATCTAGAACGATTCCTAGAAACATTTTAAAAAGTCAATAATGTGGAGAGTTTTTGTATGATGTTTCTTCCATCAACCAATGAAGAAACACATTGGTACTTTCCCATGATGAGTGAGTGCTTCAGGATCTCTTGCACTTACATGTGCAGCAGAGTACTGTAATGGAAGCATGCTGGGTCCATAACCCAGAGGTAGGCAGATTGAAACTATCCTCTGCTATATGCATTTTTTTTTGTTAATTAAAGTAATCCAAAACTGGGATTGATATTTTTGCTCTTTTATTTTTACTTAAAGTACAATAACTTTTACCATTTTAATTTGTTTTAATAGTATATTGACAGTATTGTTTTCTTTCAAAAATCCAATTAATTTTCTTTACCCGATTATTAAAATGGTAATTGACAAAAGCAAACTACATTGTCACCAGAAGAGCAATACAAAATGTACAAGTGATATATTAAAATCATCTTTCCAGCTTGAATTTCAATGATGCATTGGGGCAACGATTTTGTGAGAAACATCTTCAGCCTTAAATAAAGATTTTCTTAATTCCTTACCTGTGTGCTAATTAGATATCACCTTGTTTTCACATTAAACAGACTTCCACATGAGAAAGCAGCAAGGATGCAGTGGCGTTAATGTTTCCTGGTGTCAACCTGTATTATTTCAGTAGATATTGAAATGAGGATGCATCTTGCTGCCTTTCCAATGAAGCAAGTTTAATTTAGTAATAGGTGAAAAACCATCCCTACAAAGATGTTAATCAGATACTTGGCTTTGTGGACACTTTTCAGAGAACAAATTTGTTAGCATAAAAATAAAGCCAGAAAATGAAGAGCTGTTTAATCAGTCAATTGGATTTTTTTGCCAGCATATTTCTTTTTCTCTGCAACCCACTGCTAAATTGTGCTTCCTAGCTGTTTTTATAAAATCACTGAATCAAATCTAACTCTGATTACATCAGAGAAGGCCAGGTACCCTACACCATAACAGGGGTTTTCGAAATTTTGACTTGTCTACTTAAATATCACCAAAATCTGATCACAAGGTCAATTACATCCCTGGGTGGGATTGAACCACCAACCTTTTGATTAATAGCTGAACACACTAACCGATTGCGCCACAGAGACACTTTGCAAAAAGTACATACTGACAAAGACTAATAAGCATTCATCTAGAACGTTTCCTAGAAAAACTTTAAAAAGTCAATAATCTGGAGAGTTTTTGTAAGATGTTTCTTCCAGCAACCAATGAAGAAACACATTGGTACTTTCGCATGATGAGTGAGTGCTTCAGGATCTCTTGCACTTACATGTGCAGCAGAGTACTGCACTGGAAGCATGCTGGGCCCATAACCCAGAGGTAGGCAGATTGAAACTATCCTTTGCTATATGCATTTTTTTTTTGTTCATTAAAGTAATCCAAAACTGGGATTGATATTTTAGCTTTTATTTTTACTTAAAGTACAATAACTTTTACCATTTTAATTTTTTTTAATAGTATATTGACAGTATTGTTTTCTTTCAAAAATCCAATTAATTTTCTTTACCCGATTATTAAAATGGTAATTGACAAAAACAAACTACATTGTCACCAGAAGGGCAATACAAAATGTACAAGTGATATATTAAAATCATCTTTCCAGCTTGAATTTCAATGATGCATTGGGGCAACGATTTTGTGAGAAACATCTTCACCCTTAAATAAAGATTTTCTTAATTCCTTACCTGTGTGCTAATTAGATATCACCTTGTTTTCACATTAAACAGACTTCCACATGAGAAAGCAGCAAGGATGCAGTGGCGTTAATGTTTCCTGGTGTCAACCTGTATTATTTCAGTAGATATTGAAATGAGGATGCATCTTGCTGCCTTTCCAATGAAGCAAGTTTAATTTAGTAATAGGTGAAAAACCATCCCTACAAATATGTTAATCAGATACTTGGCTTTGTGGACACTTTTCAGAGAACAAATTAGTTAGCATAAAAATAAAGCCAGAAAATGAAGAGCTGTTTAATCACTCAATTGGATTTTTCTGCCAGCATTTTTCTTTTTCTCTGCAACCCACTGCTAAATTGTGCTTCCTAGCTGTTTTTATAAAATCACTGAATCAAATCTAACTCTGATTACATCAGAGAAGGCCAGGTACCCTACACCATAACAGGGGGTTTGAAATTTTGACTTGTCTACTTAAAGATCACCAAAATCTGATAACAAGGTCAATTAAGTCCCTGGGTGGGATTGAACCACCAACCTTTTGGTTAAAAGCCTTACACACTAACTGATTGCGCCACCGCGACACTTTGCAAAAGTACATACTGACAAAGGCTAATAAGCATTCATCTAGAACGATTCCTAGAAACATTTTAAAAAGTCAATAATGTGGAGAGTTTTTGTATGATGTTTCTTCCATCAACCAATGAAGAAACACATTGGTACTTTCCCATGATGAGTGAGTGCTTCAGGATCTCTTGCACTTACATGTGCAGCAGAGTACTGTAATGGAAGCATGCTGGGTCCATAACCCAGAGGTAGGCAGATTGAAACTATCCTCTGCTATATGCATTTTTTTTTTGTTAATTAAAGTAATCCAAAACTGGGATTGATATTTTTGCTCTTTTATTTTTACTTAAAGTACAATAACTTTTACCATTTTAATTTGTTTTAATAGTATATTGACAGTATTGTTTTCTTTCAAAAATCCAATTAATTTTCTTTACCCGATTATTAAAATGGTAATTGACAAAAGCAAACTACATTGTCACCAGAAGAGCAATACAAAATGTACAAGTGATATATTAAAATCATCTTTCCAGCTTGAATTTCAATGATGCATTGGGGCAACGATTTTGTGAGAAACATCTTCACCCTTAAATAAAGATTTTCTTAATTCCTTACCTGTGTGCTAATTAGATATCACCTTGTTTTCACATTAAACAGACTTCCACATGAGAAAGCAGCAAGGATGCAGTGGCGTTAATGTTTCCTGGTGTCAACCTGTATTATTTCAGTAGATATTGAAATGAGGATGCATCTTGCTGCCTTTCCAATGAAGCAAGTTTAATTTAGTAATAGGTGAAAAACCATCCCTACAAAGATGTTAATCAGATACTTGGCTTTGTGGACACTTTTCAGAGAACAAATTTGTTAGCATAAAAATAAAGCCAGAAAATGAAGAGCTGTTTAATCAGTCAATTGGATTTTTTTGCCAGCATATTTCTTTTTCTCTGCAACCCACTGCTAAATTGTGCTTCCTAGCTGTTTTTATAAAATCACTGAATCAAATCTAACTCTGATTACATCAGAGAAGGCCAGGTACCCTACACCATAACAGGGGTTTTCGAAATTTTGACTTGTCTACTTAAATATCACCAAAATCTGATCACAAGGACAATTACGTCCCTGGGTGGGATTGAACCACCAACCTTTTGATTAATAGCTGAACACACTAACCGATTGCGCCACAGAGACACTTTGCAAAAAGTACATACTGACAAAGACTAATAAGCATTCATCTAGAACGTTTCCTAGAAAAACTTTAAAAAGTCAATAATCTGGAGAGTTTTTGTAAGATGTTTCTTCCAGCAACCAATGAAGAAACACATTGGTACTTTCGCATGATGAGTGAGTGCTTCAGGATCTCTTGCACTTACATGTGCAGCAGAGTACTGCACTGGAAGCATGCTGGGCCCATAACCCAGAGGTAGGCAGATTGAAACTATCCTTTGCTATATGCATTTTTTTTTTGTTCATTAAAGTAATCCAAAACTGGGATTGATATTTTAGCTTTTATTTTTACTTAAAGTACAATAACTTTTACCATTTTAATTTTTTTTAATAGTATATTGACAGTATTGTTTTCTTTCAAAAATCCAATTAATTTTCTTTACCCGATTATTAAAATGGTAATTGACAAAAACAAACTACATTGTCACCAGAAGAGCAATACAAAATGTACAAGTGATATATTAAAATCATCTTTTCAGCTTGAATTTCAATGATGCATTGGGGCAACGATTTTGTGAGAAACATCTTCACCCTTAAATAAAGATTTTCTTAATTCCTTACCTGTGTGCTAATTAGATATCACCTTGTTTTCACATTAAACAGACTTCCACATGAGAAAGCAGCAAGGATGCAGTGGCGTTAATGTTTCCTGGTGTCAACCTGTATTATTTCAGTAGATATTGAAATGAGGATGCATCTTGCTGCCTTTCCAATGAAGCAAGTTTAATTTAGTAATAGGTGAAAAACCATCACTACAAATATGTTAATCAGATACTTGGCTTTGTGGACACTTTTCAGAGAACAAATTAGTTAGCATAAAAATAAAGCCAGAAAATGAAGAGCTGTTTAATCATTCAATTGGATTTTTCTGCCAGCATATTTCTTTTTCTCTGCAACCCACTGCTAAATTGTGCTTCCTAGCTGTTTTTATAAAATCACTGAATCAAATCTAACTCTGATTACATCAGAGAAGGCCAGGTACCCTACACCATAAGAGGGGGTTTGCAATTTTGACTTGTCTACTTAAATATCACCAAAATCTGATCACAAGGTCAATTACGTCCCTGGGTGGGATTGAACCACCAACCTTTTGATTAATAGCTGAACACACTAACCGATTGCGCCACAGAGACACTTTGCGAAAAGTATATACTGACAAAGACTAATAAGCATTCATCTAGAACGTTTCCTAGAAAAACTTTAAAAAGTCAATAATCTGGAGAGTGTTTGTAAAATGTTTCTTCCAGCAACCAATGAAGAAACACATTGGTACTTTCGCATGATGAGTGAGTGCTTCAGGATCTCTTGCACTTACATGTGCAGCAGAGTACTGCACTGGAAGCATGCTGGGCCCATAACCCAGAGGTAGGCAGATTGAAACTATCCTTTGCTATATGCATTTTTTTTTTGTTCATTAAAGTAATCCAAAACTGGGATTGATATTTTAGCTTTTATTTTTACTTAAAGTACAATAACTTTTACCATTTTAATTTTTTTTATAGTATATTGACAGTATTGTTTTCTTTCAAAAATCCAATTAATTTTCTTTACCCGATTATTAAAATGGTAATTGACAAAAACAAACTACATTGTCACCAGAAGAGCAATACAAAATGTACAAGTGATATATTAAAATCATCTTTCCAGCTTGAATTTCAATGATGCATTGGGGCAACGATTTTGTGAGAAACATCTTCACCCTTAAATAAAGATTTTCTTAATTCCTTACCTGTGTGCTAATTAGATATCACCTTGTTTTCACATTAAACAGACTTCCACATGAGAAAGCAGCAAGGATGCAGTGGCGTTAATGTTTCCTGGTGTCAACCTGTATTATTTCAGTAGATATTGAAATGAGGATGCATCTTGCTGCCTTTCCAATGAAGCAAGTTTAATTTAGTAATAGGTGAAAAACCATCCCTACAAATATGTTAATCAGATACTTGGCTTTGTGGACACTTTTCAGAGAACAAATTAGTTAGCATAAAAATAAAGCCAGAAAATGAAGAGCTGTTTAATCACTCAATTGGATTTTTCTGCCAGCATTTTTCTTTTTCTCTGCAACCCACTGCTAAATTGTGCTTCCTAGCTGTTTTTATAAAATCACTGAATCAAATCTAACTCTGATTACATCAGAGAAGGCCAGGTACCCTACACCATAACAGGGGGTTTGAAATTTTGACTTGTCTACTTAAAGATCACCAAAATCTGATAACAAGGTCAATTAAGTCCCTGGGTGGGATTGAACCACCAACCTTTTGGTTAAAAGCCTTACACACTAACTGATTGCGCCTCCGCGACACTTTGCAAAAGTACATACTGACAAAGGCTAATAAGCATTCATCTAGAACGATTCCTAGAAACATTTTAAAAAGTCAATAATGTGGAGAGTTTTTGTATGATGTTTCTTCCATCAACCAATGAAGAAACACATTGGTACTTTCCCATGATGAGTGAGTGCTTCAGGATCTCTTGCACTTACATGTGCAGCAGAGTACTGTAATGGAAGCATGCTGGGTCCATAACCCAGAGGTAGGCAGATTGAAACTATCCTCTGCTATATGCATTTTTTTTTTGTTAATTAAAGTAATCCAAAACTGGGATTGATATTTTTGCTCTTTTATTTTTACTTAAAGTACAATAACTTTTACCATTTTAATTTGTTTTAATAGTATATTGACAGTATTGTTTTCTTTCAAAAATCCAATTAATTTTCTTTACCCGATTATTAAAATGGTAATTGACAAAAGCAAACTACATTGTCACCAGAAGAGCAATACAAAATGTACAAGTGATATATTAAAATCATCTTTCCAGCTTGAATTTCAATGATGCATTGGGGCAACGATTTTGTGAGAAACATCTTCACCCTTAAATAAAGATTTTCTTAATTCCTTACCTGTGTGCTAATTAGATATCACCTTGTTTTCACATTAAACAGACTTCCACATGAGAAAGCAGCAAGGATGCAGTGGCGTTAATGTTTCCTGGTGTCAACCTGTATTATTTCAGTAGATATTGAAATGAGGATGCATCTTGCTGCCTTTCCAATGAAGCAAGTTTAATTTAGTAATAGGTGAAAAACCATCCCTACAAAGATGTTAATCAGATACTTGGCTTTGTGGACACTTTTCAGAGAACAAATTTGTTAGCATAAAAATAAAGCCAGAAAATGAAGAGCTGTTTAATCAGTCAATTGGATTTTTTTGCCAGCATATTTCTTTTTCTCTGCAACCCACTGCTAAATTGTGCTTCCTAGCTGTTTTTATAAAATCACTGAATCAAATCTAACTCTGATTACATCAGAGAAGGCCAGGTACCCTACACCATAACAGGGGTTTTCGAAATTTTGACTTGTCTACTTAAATATCACCAAAATCTGATCACAAGGTCAATTACGTCCCTGGGTGGGATTGAACCACCAACCTTTTGATTAATAGCTGAACACACTAACCGATTGCGCCACAGAGACACTTTGCAAAAAGTACATACTGACAAAGACTAATAAGCATTCATCTAGAACGTTTCCTAGAAAAACTTTAAAAAGTCAATAATCTGGAGAGTTTTTGTAAGATGTTTCTTCCAGCAACCAATGAAGAAACACATTGGTACTTTCGCATGATGAGTGAGTGCTTCAGGATCTCTTGCACTTACATGTGCAGCAGAGTACTGCACTGGAAGCATGCTGGGCCCATAACCCAGAGGTAGGCAGATTGAAACTATCCTTTGCTATATGCATTTTTTTTTTGTTCATTAAAGTAATCCAAAACTGGGATTGATATTTTAGCTTTTATTTTTACTTAAAGTACAATAACTTTTACCATTTTAATTTTTTTTAATAGTATATTGACAGTATTGTTTTCTTTCAAAAATCCAATTAATTTTCTTTACCCGATTATTAAAATGGTAATTGACAAAAACAAACTACATTGTCACCAGAAGAGCAATACAAAATGTACAAGTGATATATTAAAATCATCTTTTCAGCTTGAATTTCAATGATGCATTGGGGCAACGATTTTGTGAGAAACATCTTCACCCTTAAATAAAGATTTTCTTAATTCCTTACCTGTGTGCTAATTAGATATCACCTTGTTTTCACATTAAACAGACTTCCACATGAGAAAGCAGCAAGGATGCAGTGGCGTTAATGTTTCCTGGTGTCAACCTGTATTATTTCAGTAGATATTGAAATGAGGATGCATCTTGCTGCCTTTCCAATGAAGCAAGTTTAATTTAGTAATAGGTGAAAAACCATCACTACAAATATGTTAATCAGATACTTGGCTTTGTGGACACTTTTCAGAGAACAAATTAGTTAGCATAAAAATAAAGCCAGAAAATGAAGAGCTGTTTAATCATTCAATTGGATTTTTCTGCCAGCATATTTCTTTTTCTCTGCAACCCACTGCTAAATTGTGCTTCCTAGCTGTTTTTATAAAATCACTGAATCAAATCTAACTCTGATTACATCAGAGAAGGCCAGGTACCCTACACCATAAGAGGGGGTTTGCAATTTTGACTTGTCTACTTAAATATCACCAAAATCTGATCACAAGGTCAATTACGTCCCTGGGTGGGATTGAACCACCAACCTTTTGATTAATAGCTGAACACACTAACCGATTGCGCCACAGAGACACTTTGCGAAAAGTATATACTGACAAAGACTAATAAGCATTCATCTAGAACGTTTCCTAGAAAAACTTTAAAAAGTCAATAATCTGGAGAGTGTTTGTAAGATGTTTCTTCCAGCAACCAATGAAGAAACACATTGGTACTTTCGCATGATGAGTGAGTGCTTCAGGATCTCTTGCACTTACATGTGCAGCAGAGTACTGCACTGGAAGCATGCTGGGCCCATAACCCAGAGGTAGGCAGATTGAAACTATCCTTTGCTATATGCATTTTTTTTTTGTTCATTAAAGTAATCCAAAACTGGGATTGATATTTTAGCTTTTATTTTTACTTAAAGTACAATAACTTTTACCATTTTAATTTTTTTTAATAGTATATTGACAGTATTGTTTTCTTTCAAAAATCCAATTAATTTTCTTTACCCGATTATTAAAATGGTAATTGACAAAAACAAACTACATTGTCACCAGAAGAGCAATACAAAATGTACAAGTGATATATTAAAATCATCTTTCCAGCTTGAATTTCAATGATGCATTGGGGCAACGATTTTGTGAGAAACATCTTCACCCTTAAATAAAGATTTTCTTAATTCCTTACCTGTGTGCTAATTAGATATCACCTTGTTTTCACATTAAACAGACTTCCACATGAGAAAGCAGCAAGGATGCAGTGGCGTTAATGTTTCCTGGTGTCAACCTGTATTATTTCAGTAGATATTGAAATGAGGATGCATCTTGCTGCCTTTCCAATGAAGCAAGTTTAATTTAGTAATAGGTGAAAAACCATCCCTACAAATATGTTAATCAGATACTTGGCTTTGTGGACACTTTTCAGAGAACAAATTAGTTAGCATAAAAATAAAGCCAGAAAATGAAGAGCTGTTTAATCACTCAATTGGATTTTTCTGCCAGCATTTTTCTTTTTCTCTGCAACCCACTGCTAAATTGTGCTTCCTAACTGTTTTTATAAAATCACTGAATCAAATCTAACTCTGATTACATCAGAGAAGGCCAGGTACCCTACACCATAACAGGGGGTTTGAAATTTTGACTTGTCTACTTAAAGATCACCAAAATCTGATAACAAGGTCAATTAAGTCCCTGGGTGGGATTGAACCACCAACCTTTTGGTTAAAAGCCTTACACACTAACTGATTGCGCCTCCGCGACACTTTGCAAAAGTACATACTGACAAAGGCTAATAAGCATTCATCTAGAACGATTCCTAGAAACATTTTAAAAAGTCAATAATGTGGAGAGTTTTTGTATGATGTTTCTTCCATCAACCAATGAAGAAACACATTGGTACTTTCCCATGATGAGTGAGTGCTTCAGGATCTCTTGCACTTACATGTGCAGCAGAGTACTGTAATGGAAGCATGCTGGGTCCATAACCCAGAGGTAGGCAGATTGAAACTATCCTCTGCTATATGCATTTTTTTTTTGTTAATTAAAGTAATCCAAAACTGGGATTGATATTTTTGCTCTTTTATTTTTACTTAAAGTACAATAACTTTGACCATTTTAATTTGTTTTAATAGTATATTGACAGTATTGTTTTCTTTCAAAAATCCAATTAATTTTCTTTACCCGATTATTAAAATGGTAATTGACAAAAGCAAACTACATTGTCACCAGAAGAGCAATACAAAATGTACAAGTGATATATTAAAATCATCTTTCCAGCTTGAATTTCAATGATGCATTGGGGCAACGATTTTGTGAGAAACATCTTCACCCTTAAATAAAGATTTTCTTAATTCCTTACCTGTGTGCTAATTAGATATCACCTTGTTTTCACATTAAACAGACTTCCACATGAGAAAGCAGCAAGGATGCAGTGGCGTTAATGTTTCCTGGTGTCAACCTGTATTATTTCAGTAGATATTGAAATGAGGATGCATCTTGCTGCCTTTCCAATGAAGCAAGTTTAATTTAGTAATAGGTGAAAAACCATCCCTACAAAGATGTTAATCAGATACTTGGCTTTGTGGACACTTTTCAGAGAACAAATTTGTTAGCATAAAAATAAAGCCAGAAAATGAAGAGCTGTTTAATCAGTCAATTGGATTTTTTTGCCAGCATATTTCTTTTTCTCTGCAACCCACTGCTAAATTGTGCTTCCTAGCTGTTTTTATAAAATCACTGAATCAAATCTAACTCTGATTACATCAGAGAAGGCCAGGTACCCTACACCATAACAGGGGTTTTCGAAATTTTGACTTGTCTACTTAAATATCACCAAAATCTGATCACAAGGTCAATTACGTCCCTGGGTGGGATTGAACCACCAACCTTTTGATTAATAGCTGAACACACTAACCGATTGCGCCACAGAGACACTTTGCAAAAAGTACATACTGACAAAGACTAATAAGCATTCATCTAGAACGTTTCCTAGAAAAACTTTAAAAAGTCAATAATCTGGAGAGTTTTTGTAAGATGTTTCTTCCAGCAACCAATGAAGAAACACATTGGTACTTTCGCATGATGAGTGAGTGCTTCAGGGTCTCTTGCACTTACATGTGCAGCAGAGTACTGCACTGGAAGCATGCTGGGCCCATAACCCAGAGGTAGGCAGATTGAAACTATCCTTTGCTATATGCATTTTTTTTTTGTTCATTAAAGTAATCCAAAACTGGGATTGATATTTTAGCTTTTATTTTTACTTAAAGTACAATAACTTTTACCATTTTAATTTTTTTTAATAGTATATTGACAGTATTGTTTTCTTTCAAAAATCCAATTAATTTTCTTTACCTGATTATTAAAATGGTAATTGACAAAAACAAACTACATTGTCACCAGAAGAGCAATACAAAATGTACAAGTGATATATTAAAATCATCTTTTCAGCTTGAATTTCAATGATGCATTGGGGCAACGATTTTGTGAGAAACATCTTCACCCTTAAATAAAGATTTTCTTAATTCCTTACCTGTGTGCTAATTAGATATCACCTTGTTTTCACATTAAACAGACTTCCACATGAGAAAGCAGCAAGGATGCAGTGGCGTTAATGTTTCCTGGTGTCAACCTGTATTATTTCAGTAGATATTGAAATGAGGATGCATCTTGCTGCCTTTCCAATGAAGCAAGTTTAATTTAGTAATAGGTGAAAAACCATCACTACAAATATGTTAATCAGATACTTGGCTTTGTGGACACTTTTCAGAGAACAAATTAGTTAGCATAAAAATAAAGCCAGAAAATGAAGAGCTGTTTAATCATTCAATTGGATTTTTCTGCCAGCATATTTCTTTTTCTCTGCAACCCACTGCTAAATTGTGCTTCCTAGCTGTTTTTATAAAATCACTGAATCAAATCTAACTCTGATTACATCAGAGAAGGCCAGGTACCCTACACCATAAGAGGGGGTTTGCAATTTTGACTTGTCTACTTAAATATCACCAAAATCTGATCACAAGGTCAATTACGTCCCTGGGTGGGATTGAACCACCAACCTTTTGATTAATAGCTGAACACACTAACCGATTGCGCCACAGAGACACTTTGCGAAAAGTGTATACTGACAAAGACTAATAAGCATTCATCTAGAACGTTTCCTAGAAAAACTTTAAAAAGTCAATAATCTGGAGAGTGTTTGTAAGATGTTTCTTCCAGCAACCAATGAAGAAACACATTGGTACTTTCGCATGATGAGTGAGTGCTTCAGGATCTCTTGCACTTACATGTGCAGCAGAGTACTGCAATGGAAGCATGCTGGGTCCATAACCCAGAGGTAGGCAGATTGAAACTATCCTTTGCTATATGCATTTTTTTTTGTTCATTAAAGTAATCCAAAACTGGGATTGATATTTTAGCTTTTATTTTTACTTAAAGTACAATAACTTTTACCATTTTAATTTGTTTTAATAGTATATTGACAGTATTGTTTTCTTTCAAAAATCCACTTAATTTTCTTTACCCTATTATTAAAATGGTAATTGACAAAAACAAACTACATTGTCACCAGAAGAGCAATACAAAATGTACAAGTGATATATTAAAATCATCTTTCCAGCTTGAATTTCAATGATGCATTGGGGCAACGATTTTGTGAGAAACATCTTCACCCTTAAATAAAGATTTTCTTAATTCCTTACCTGTGTGCTAATTAGATATCACCTTGTTTTCACATTAAACAGACTTCCACATGAGAAAGCAGCAAGGATGCAGTGGCGTTAATGTTTCCTGGTGTCAACCTGTATTATTTCAGTAGATATTGAAATGAGGATGCATCTTGCTGCCTTTCCAATGAAGCAAGTTTAATTTAGTAATAGGTGAAAAACCATCCCTACAAATATGTTAATCAGATACTTGGCTTTGTGGACACTTTTCAGAGAACAAATTAGTTAGCATAAAAATAAAGCCAGAAAATGAAGAGCTGTTTAATCACTCAATTGGATTTTTCTGCCAGCATTTTTCTTTTTCTCTGCAACCCACTGCTAAATTGTGCTTCCTAGCTGTTTTTATAAAATCACTGAATCAAATCTAACTCTGATTACATCAGAGAAGGCCAGGTACCCTACACCATAACAGGGGGTTTGACATTTTGACTTGTCTACTTAAAGATCACCAAAATCTGATAACAAGGTCAATTAAGTCCCTGGGTGGGATTGAACCACCAACCTTTTGGTTAATAGCCTTACACACTAACTGATTGCGCCACCGCGACACTTTGCAAAAGTACATACTGACAAAGGCTAATAAGCATTCATCTAGAACGATTCCTAGAAACATTTTAAAAAGTCAATAATGTGGAGAGTTTTTGTATGATGTTTCTTCCATCAACCAATGAAGAAACACATTGGTACTTTCCCATGATGAGTGAGTGCTTCAGGATCTCTTGCACTTACATGTGCAGCAGAGTACTGTAATGGAAGCATGCTGGGTCCATAACCCAGGGGTAGGCAGATTGAAACTATCCTCTGCTATATGCATTTTTTTTTTGTTAATTAAAGTAATCCAAAACTGGGATTGATATTTTTGCTCTTTTATTTTTACTTAAAGTACAATAACTTTTACCATTTTAATTTTATTTTAATAGTATATTGACAGTATTGTTTTCTTTCAAAAATCCAATTAATTTTCTTTACCCGATTATTAAAATGGTTATTGACAAAAGCAAACTACATTGTCACCAGAAGAGCAATACAAAATGTACAAGTGATATATTAAAATCATCTTTCCAGCTTGAATTTCAATGATGCATTGGGGCAACGATTTTGTGAGAAACATCTTCACCCTTAAATAAAGATTTTCTTAATTCCTTACCTGTGTGCTAATTAGATATCACCTTGTTTTCACATTAAACAGACTTCCACATGAGAAAGCAGCAAGGATGCAGTGGCGTTAATGTTTCCTGGTGTCAACCTGTATTATTTCAGTAGATATTGAAATGAGGATGCATCTTGCTGCCTTTCCAATGAAGCAAGTTTAATTTAGTAATAGGTGAAAAACCATCCCTACAAAGATGTTAATCAGATACTTGGCTTTGTGGACACTTTTCAGAGAACAAATTTGTTAGCATAAAAATAAAGCCAGAAAATGAAGAGCTGTTTAATCAGTCAATTGGATTTTTTTGCCAGCATATTTCTTTTTCTCTGCAACCCACTGCTAAATTGTGCTTCCTAGCTGTTTTTATAAAATCACTGAATCAAATCTAACTCTGATTACATCAGAGAAGGCCAGGTACCCTACACCATAACAGGGGTTTTCGAAATTTTGACTTGTCTACTTAAATATCACCAAAATCTGATCACAAAGTCAATTACATCCCTGGGTGGGATTGAACCACCAACCTTTTGATTAATAGCTGAACACACTAACCGATTGCGCCACAGAGACACTTTGCAAAAAGTACATACTGACAAAGACTAATAAGCATTCATCTAGAACGTTTCCTAGAAAAACTTTAAAAAGTCAATAATCTGGAGAGTTTTTGTAAGATGTTTCTTCCAGCAACCAATGAAGAAACACATTGGTACTTTCGCATGATGAGTGAGTGCTTCAGGATCTCTTGCACTTACATGTGCAGCAGAGTACTGCACTGGAAGCATGCTGGGCCCATAACCCAGAGGTAGGCAGATTGAAACTATCCTTTGCTATATGCATTTTTTTTTTGTTCATTAAAGTAATCCAAAACTGGGATTGATATTTTAGCTTTTATTTTTACTTAAAGTACAATAACTTTTACCATTTTAATTTGTTTTAATAGTATATTGACAGTATTGTTTTCTTTCAAAAATCCAATTAATTTTCTTTACCCGATCATTAAAATGGTAATTGACAAAAACAAACTACATTGTCACCAGAAGAGCAATACAAAATGTACAAGTGATATATTAAAATCATCTTTCCAGCTTGAATTTCAATGATGCATTGGGGCAACGATTTTGTGAGAAACATCTTCACCCTTAAATAAAGATTTTCTTAATTCCTTACCTGTGTGCTAATTAGATATCACCTTGTTTTCACATTAAACAGACTTCCACATGAGAAAGCAGCAAGGATGCAGTGGCGTTAATGTTTCCTGGTGTCAACCTGTATTATTTCAGTAGATATTGAAATGAGGATGCATCTTGCTGCCTTTCCAATGAAGCAAGTTTAATTTAGTAATAGGTGAAAAACCATCCCTACAAAGATGTTAATCAGATACTTGGCTTTGTGGACACTTTTCAGAGAACAAATTTGTTAGCATAAAAATAAAGCCAGAAAATGAAGAGCTGTTTAATCAGTCAATTGGATTTTTTTGCCAGCATATTTCTTTTTCTCTGCAACCCACTGCTAAATTGTGCTTCCTAGCTGTTTTTATAAAATCACTGAATCAAATCTAACTCTGATTACATCAGAGAAGGCCAGGTACCCTACACCATAACAGGGGTTTTCGAAATTTTGACTTGTCTACTTAAATATCACCAAAATCTGATCACAAGGTCAATTACGTCCCTGGGTGGGATTGAACCACCAACCTTTTGAATAATAGCTGAACACACTAACCGATTGCGCCACAGAGACACTTTGCAAAAAGTACATACTGACAAAGACTAATAAGCATTCATCTAGAACGTTTCCTAGAAAAACTTTAAAAAGTCAATAATCTGGAGAGTTTTTGTACGATGTTTCTTCCAGCAACCAATGAAGAAACACATTGGTACTTTCGCATGATGAGTGAGTGCTTCAGGATCTCTTGCACTTACATGTGCAGCAGAGTACTGCACTGGAAGCATGCTGGGCCCATAACCCAGAGGTAGGCAGATTGAAACTATCCTTTGCTATATGCATTTTTTTTTGTTCATTAAAGTAATCCAAAACTGGGATTGATATTTTAGCTTTTATTTTTACTTAAAGTACAATAACTTTTACCATTTTAATTTGTTTTAATAGTATATTGACAGTATTGTTTTCTTTCAAAAATCCAATTAATTTTCTTTACCCGATTATTAAAATGGTAATTGACAAAAACATACTACATTGTCACCAGAAGAGCAATACAAAATGTACAAGTGATATATTAAAATCATCTTTCCAGCTTGAATTTCAATGATGCATTGGGGCAACGATTTTGTGAGAAACATCTTCACCCTTAAATAAAGATTTTCTTAATTCCTTACCTGTGTGCTAATTAGATATCACCTTGTTTTCACATTAAACAGACTTCCACATGAGAAAGCAGCAAGGATGCAATGGCGTTAATGTTTCCTGGTGTCAACCTGTATTATTTCAGTAGATATTGAAATGAGGATGCATCTTGCTGCCTTTCCAATGAAGCAAGTTTAATTTAGTAATAGGTGAAAAACCATCACTACAAATATGTTAATCAGATACTTGGCTTTGTGGACACTTTTCAGAGAACAAATTAGTTAGCATAAAAATAAAGCCAGAAAATGAAGAGCTGTTTAATCACTCAATTGGATTTTTCTGCCAGCATATTTCTTTTTCTCTGCAACCCACTGCTAAATTGTGCTTCCTAGCTGTTTTTATAAAATCACTGAATCAAATCTAACTCTGATTACATCAGAGAAGGCCAGGTACCCTACACCATAACAGGGGGTTTGATATTTTGACTTGTCTACTTAAAGATCACCAAAATCTGATAACAAGTTCAATTAAGTCCCTGGGTGGGATTGAACCACCAACCTTTTGGTTAATAGCCTTACACACTAACTGATTGCGCCACAGCGACACTTTGCAAAACTATATACTGACAAAGGCTAATAAGCATTCATCTAGAACGATTCCTAGAAACATTTTAAAAAGTCAATAATGTGGAGAGTTTTTGTAAGATGTTTCTTCCATCAACCAATGAAGAAACACATTGGTACTTTCCCATGATGAGTGAGTGCTTCAGGATCTCTTGCACTTACATGTGCAGCAGAGTACTGTAATGGAAGCATGCTGGGTCCATAACCCAGAGGTAGGCAGATTGAAACTATCCTCTGCTATATGCATTTTTTTTGTTAATTAAAGTAATCCAAAACTGGGATTGATATTTTTGCTCTTTTATTTTTACTTAAAGTACAATAACTTTTACCATTTTAATTTGTTTTAATAGTATATTGACAGTATTGTTTTCTTTCAAAAATCCAATTAATTTTCTTTACCCGATTATTAAAATGGTAATTGACAAAAACAAACTACATTGTCACCAGAAGAGCAATACAAAATGTACAAGTGATATATTAAAATCATCTTTCCAGCTTGAATTTCAATGATGCATTGGGGCAACGATTTTGTGAGAAACATCTTCACCCTTAAATAAAGATTTTCTTAATTCCTTACCTGTGTGCTAATTAGATATCACCTTGTTTTCACATTAAACAGACTTCCACATGAGAAAGCAGCAAGGATGCAGTGGCGTTAATGTTTCCTGGTGTCAACCTGTATTATTTCAGTAGATATTGAAATGAGGATGCATCTTGCTGCCTTTCCAATGAAGCAAGTTTAATTTAGTAATAGGTGAAAAACCATCCCTACAAATATGTTAATCAGATACTTGGCTTTGTGGACACTTTTCAGAGAACAAATTAGTTAGCATAAAAATAAAGCCAGAAAATGAAGAGCTGTTTAATCACTCAATTGGATTTTTCTGCCAGCATTTTTCTTTTTCTCTGCAACCCACTGCTAAATTGTGCTTCCTAGCTGTTTTTATAAAATCACTGAATCAAATCTAACTCTGATTACATCAGAGAAGGCCAGGTACCCTACACCATAACAGGGGGTTTGAAATTTTGACTTGTCTACTTAAAGATCACCAAAATCTGATAACAAGGTCAATTAAGTCCCTGGGTGGGATTGAACCACCAACCTTTTGGTTAATAGCCTTACACACTAACTGATTGCGCCACCGCGACACTTTGCAAAAGTACATACTGACAAAGGCTAATAAGCATTCATCTAGAACGATTCCTAGAAACATTTTAAAAAGTCAATAATGTGGAGAGTTTTTGTATGATGTTTCTTCCATCAACCAATGAAGAAACACATTGGTACTTTCCCATGATGAGTGAGTGCTTCAGGATCTCTTGCACTTACATGTGCAGCAGAGTACTGTAATGGAAGCATGCTGGGTCCATAACCCAGAGGTAGGCAGATTGAAACTATCCTCTGCTATATGCATTTTTTTTTTGTTAATTAAAGTAATCCAAAACTGGGATTGATATTTTTGCTCTTTTATTTTTACTTAAAGTACAATAACTTTTACCATTTTAATTTGTTTTAATAGTATATTGACAGTATTGTTTTCTTTCAAAAATCCAATTAATTTTCTTTACCCGATTATTAAAATGGTAATTGACAAAAGCAAACTACATTGTCACCAGAAGAGCAATACAAAATGTACAAGTGATATATTAAAATCATCTTTCCAGCTTGAATTTCAATGATGCATTGGGGCAACGATTTTGTGAGAAACATCTTCACCCTTAAATAAAGATTTTCTTAATTCCTTACCTGTGTGCTAATTAGATATCACCTTGTTTTCACATTAAACAGACTTCCACATGAGAAAGCAGCAAGGATGCAGTGGCGTTAATGTTTCCTGGTGTCAACCTGTATTATTTCAGTAGATATTGAAATGAGGATGCATCTTGCTGCCTTTCCAATGAAGCAAGTTTAATTTAGTAATAGGTGAAAAACCATCCCTACAAAGATGTTAATCAGATACTTGGCTTTGTGGACACTTTTCAGAGAACAAATTTGTTAGCATAAAAATAAAGCCAGAAAATGAAGAGCTGTTTAATCAGTCAATTGGATTTTTTTGCCAGCATATTTCTTTTTCTCTGCAACCCACTGCTAAATTGTGCTTCCTAGCTGTTTTTATAAAATCACTGAATCAAATCTAACTCTGATTACATCAGAGAAGGCCAGGTACCCTACACCATAACAGGGGTTTTCGAAATTTTGACTTGTCTACTTAAAGATCACCAAAATCTGATAACAAGGTCAATTAAGTCCCTGGGTGGGATTGAACCACCAACCTTTTGGTTAATAGCCTTACACACTAACTGATTGCGCCACCGCGACACTTTGCAAAAGTACATACTGACAAAGGCTAATAAGCATTCATCTAGAACGATTCCTAGAAACATTTTAAAAAGTCAATAATGTGGAGAGTTTTTGTATGATGTTTCTTCCATCAACCAATGAAGAAACACATTGGTACTTTCCCATGATGAGTGAGTGCTTCAGGATCTCTTGCACTTACATGTGCAGCAGAGTACTGTAATGGAAGCATGCTGGGTCCATAACCCAGAGGTAGGCAGATTGAAACTATCCTCTGCTATATGCATTTTTTTTTTGTTAATTAAAGTAATCCAAAACTGGGATTGATATTTTTGCTCTTTTATTTTTACTTAAAGTACAATAACTTTTACCATTTTAATTTGTTTTAATAGTATATTGACAGTATTGTTTTCTTTCAAAAATCCAATTAATTTTCTTTACCCGATTATTAAAATGGTAATTGACAAAAGCAAACTACATTGTCACCAGAAGAGCAATACAAAATGTACAAGTGATATATTAAAATCATCTTTCCAGCTTGAATTTCAATGATGCATTGGGGCAACGATTTTGTGAGAAACATCTTCAGCCTTAAATAAAGATTTTCTTAATTCCTTACCTGTGTGCTAATTAGATATCACCTTGTTTTCACATTAAACAGACTTCCACATGAGAAAGCAGCAAGGATGCAGTGGCGTTAATGTTTCCTGGTGTCAACCTGTATTATTTCAGTAGATATTGAAATGAGGATGCATCTTGCTGCCTTTCCAATGAAGCAAGTTTAATTTAGTAATAGGTGAAAAACCATCCCTACAAAGATGTTAATCAGATACTTGGCTTTGTGGACACTTTTCAGAGAACAAATTTGTTAGCATAAAAATAAAGCCAGAAAATGAAGAGCTGTTTAATCAGTCAATTGGATTTTTTTGCCAGCATATTTCTTTTTCTCTGCAACCCACTGCTAAATTGTGCTTCCTAGCTGTTTTTATAAAATCACTGAATCAAATCTAACTCTGATTACATCAGAGAAGGCCAGGTACCCTACACCATAACAGGGGTTTTCGAAATTTTGACTTGTCTACTTAAATATCACCAAAATCTGATCACAAGGTCAATTACGTCCCTGGGTGGGATTGAACCACCAACCTTTTGATTAATAGCTGAACACACTAACCGATTGCGCCACAGAGACACTTTGCAAAAAGTACATACTGACAAAGACTAATAAGCATTCATCTAGAACGTTTCCTAGAAAAACTTTAAAAAGTCAATAATCTGGAGAGTTTTTGTAAGATGTTTCTTCCAGCAACCAATGAAGAAACACATTGGTACTTTCGCATGATGAGTGAGTGCTTCAGGATCTCTTGCACTTACATGTGCAGCAGAGTACTGCACTGGAAGCATGCTGGGCCCATAACCCAGAGGTAGGCAGATTGAAACTATCCTTTGCTATATGCATTTTTTTTTTGTTCATTAAAGTAATCCAAAACTGGGATTGATATTTTAGCTTTTATTTTTACTTAAAGTACAATAACTTTTACCATTTTAATTTGTTTTAATAGTATATTGACAGTATTGTTTTCTTTCAAAAATCCAATTAATTTTCTTTACCCGATTATTAAAATGGTAATTGACAAAAACAAACTACATTGTCACCAGAAGAGCAATACAAAATGTACAAGTGATATATTAAAATCATCTTTCCAGCTTGAATTTCAATGATGCATTGGGGCAACGATTTTGTGAGAAACATCTTCACCCTTAAATAAAGATTTTCTTAATTCCTTACCTGTGTGCTAATTAGATATCACCTTGTTTTCACATTAAACAGACTTCCACATGAGAAAGCAGCAAGGATGCAGTGGCGTTAATGTTTCCTGGTGTCAACCTGTATTATTTCAGTAGATATTGAAATGAGGATGCATCTTGCTGCCTTTCCAATGAAGCAAGTTTAATTTAGTAATAGGTGAAAAACCATCACTACAAATATGTTAATCAGATACTTGGCTTTGTGGACACTTTTCAGAGAACAAATTAGTTAGCATAAAAATAAAGCCAGAAAATGAAGAGCTGTTTAATCACTCAATTGGATTTTTCTGCCAGCATATTTCTTTTTCTCTGCAACCCACTGCTAAATTGTGCTTCCTAGCTGTTTTTATAAAATCACTGAATCAAATCTAACTCTGATTACATCAGAGAAGGCCAGGTACCCTACACCATAACAGGGGGTTTGAAATTTTGACTTGTCTACTTAAAGATCACCAAAATCTGATAACAAGGTCAATTAAGTCCCTGGGTGGGATTGAACCACCAACCTTTTGGTTAATAGCCTTACACACTAACTGATTGCGCCACAGCGACACTTTGCAAAACTATATACTGACAAAGGCTAATAAGCATTCATCTAGAACGATTCCTAGAAACATTTTAAAAAGTCAATAATGTGGAGAGTTTTTGTAAGATGTTTCTTCCATCAACCAATGAAGAAACACATTGGTACTTTCCCATGATGAGTGAGTGCTTCAGGATCTCTTGCACTTACATGTGCAGCAGAGTACTGTAATGGAAGCATGCTGGGTCCATAACCCAGAGGTAGGCAGATTGAAACTATCCTCTGCTATATGCATTTTTTTTGTTAATTAAAGTAATCCAAAACTGGGATTGATATTTTTGCTCTTTTATTTTTACTTAAAGTACAATAACTTTTACCATTTTAATTTGTTTTAATAGTATATTGACAGTATTGTTTTCTTTCAAAAATCCAATTAATTTTCTTTACCCGATTATTAAAATGGTAATTGACAAAAACAAACTACATTGTCACCAGAAGAGCAATACAAAATGTACAAGTGATATATTAAAATCATCTTTCCAGCTTGAATTTCAATGATGCATTGGGGCAACGATTTTGTGAGAAACATCTTCACCCTTAAATAAAGATTTTCTTAATTCCTTACCTGTGTGCTAATTAGATATCACCTTGTTTTCACATTAAACAGACTTCCACATGAGAAAACAGCAAAGATGCAGTGGCGTTAATGTTTCCTGGTGTCAACCTGTATTATTTCCGTAGATATTGAAATGAGGATGCATCTTGCTGCCTTTCCAATGAAGCAAGTTTAATTTAGTAATAGGTGAAAAACCATCCCTACAAAGATGTTAATCAGATACTTGGCTTTGTGGACACTTTTCAGAGAACAAATTTGTTATCATAAAAATAAAGCCAGAAAATGAAGAGCTGTTTAATCACTCAATTGGATTTTTCTGCCAGCATTTTTCTTTTTCTCTGCAACCCACTGCTAAATTGTGCTTCCTAGCTGATTTTTTATAAAATCACTTAATCAAATCTAACTCTGATTACATCAGAGAAGGCCAGGTACCCTACACCATAACAGGGGGTTTGAAATTTTGACTTGTCTACTTAAAGATCACCAAAATCTGATAACAAGGTCAATTAAGTCCCTGGGTGGGATTGAACCACCAACCTTTTGGTTAATAGCCTTACACACTAACTGATTGCGCCACCGCGACACTTTGCAAAAGTACATACTGACAAAGGCTAATAAGCATTCATCTAGAACGATTCCTAGAAACATTTTAAAAAGTCAATAATGTGGAGAGTTTTTGTATGATGTTTCTTTCATCAACCAATGAAGAAACACATTGGTACTTTCCCATGATGAGTGAGTGCTTCAGGATCTCTTGCACTTACATGTGCAGCAGAGTACTGTAATGGAAGCATGCTGGGTCCATAACCCAGAGGTAGGCAGATTGAAACTATCCTCTGCTATATGCATTTTTTTTTTGTTAATTAAAGTAATCCAAAACTGGGATTGATATTTTTGCTCTTTTATTTTTACTTAAAGTACAATAACTTTTACCATTTTAATTTGTTTTAATAGTATATTGACAGTATTGTTTTCTTTCAAAAATCCAATTAATTTTCTTTACCCGATTATTAAAATGGTAATTGACAAAAGCAAACTACATTGTCACCAGAAGAGCAATACAAAATGTACAAGTGATATATTAAAATCATCTTTCCAGCTTGAATTTCAATGATGCATTGGGGCAACGATTTTGTGAGAAACATCTTCACCCTTAAATAAAGATTTTCTTAATTCCTTACCTGTGTGCTAATTAGATATCACCTTGTTTTCACATTAAACAGACTTCCACATGAGAAAGCAGCAAGGATGCAGTGGCGTTAATGTTTCCTGGTGTCAACCTGTATTATTTCAGTAGATATTGAAATGAGGATGCATCTTGCTGCCTTTCCAATGAAGCAAGTTTAATTTAGTAATAGGTGAAAAACCATCCCTACAAAGATGTTAATCAGATACTTGGCTTTGTGGACACTTTTCAGAGAACAAATTTGTTAGCATAAAAATAAAGCCAGAAAATGAAGAGCTGTTTAATCAGTCAATTGGATTTTTTTGCCAGCATATTTCTTTTTCTCTGCAACCCACTGCTAAATTGTGCTTCCTAGCTGTTTTTATAAAATCACTGAATCAAATCTAACTCTGATTACATCAGAGAAGGCCAGGTACCCTACACCATAACAGGGGTTTTCGAAATTTTGACTTGTCTACTTAAAGATCACCAAAATCTGATAACAAGGTCAATTAAGTCCCTGGGTGGGATTGAACCACCAACCTTTTGGTTAATAGCCTTACACACTAACTGATTGCGCCACCGCGACACTTTGCAAAAGTACATACTGACAAAGGCTAATAAGCATTCATCTAGAACGATTCCTAGAAACATTTTAAAAAGTCAATAATGTGGAGAGTTTTTGTATGATGTTTCTTCCATCAACCAATGAAGAAACACATTGGTACTTTCCCATGATGAGTGAGTGCTTCAGGATCTCTTGCACTTACATGTGCAGCAGAGTACTGTAATGGAAGCATGCTGGGTCCATAACCCAGAGGTAGGCAGATTGAAACTATCCTCTGCTATATGCATTTTTTTTTTGTTAATTAAAGTAATCCAAAACTGGGATTGATATTTTTGCTCTTTTATTTTTACTTAAAGTACAATAACTTTTACCATTTTAATTTGTTTTAATAGTATATTGACAGTATTGTTTTCTTTCAAAAATCCAATTAATTTTCTTTACCCGATTATTAAAATGGTAATTGACAAAAGCAAACTACATTGTCACCAGAAGAGCAATACAAAATGTACAAGTGATATATTAAAATCATCTTTCCAGCTTGAATTTCAATGATGCATTGGGGCAACGATTTTGTGAGAAACATCTTCACCCTTAAATAAAGATTTTCTTAATTCCTTACCTGTGTGCTAATTAGATATCACCTTGTTTTCACATTAAACAGACTTCCACATGAGAAAGCAGCAAGGATGCAGTGGCGTTAATGTTTCCTGGTGTCAACCTGTATTATTTCAGTAGATATTGAAATGAGGATGCATCTTGCTGCCTTTCCAATGAAGCAAGTTTAATTTAGTAATAGGTGAAAAACCATCCCTACAAAGATGTTAATCAGATACTTGGCTTTGTGGACACTTTTCAGAGAACAAATTTGTTAGCATAAAAATAAAGCCAGAAAATGAAGAGCTGTTTAATCAGTCAATTGGATTTTTTTGCCAGCATATTTCTTTTTCTCTGCAACCCACTGCTAAATTGTGCTTCCTAGCTGTTTTTATAAAATCACTGAATCAAATCTAACTCTGATTACATCAGAGAAGGCCAGGTACCCTACACCATAACAGGGGTTTTCGAAATTTTGACTTGTCTACTTAAAGATCACCAAAATCTGATAACAAGGTCAATTAAGTCCCTGGGTGGGATTGAACCACCAACCTTTTGGTTAATAGCCTTACACACTAACTGATTGCGCCACCGCGACACTTTGCAAAAGTACATACTGACAAAGGCTAATAAGCATTCATCTAGAACGATTCCTAGAAACATTTTAAAAAGTCAATAATGTGGAGAGTTTTTGTATGATGTTTCTTCCATCAACCAATGAAGAAACACATTGGTACTTTCCCATGATGAGTGAGTGCTTCAGGATCTCTTGCACTTACATGTGCAGCAGAGTACTGTAATGGAAGCATGCTGGGTCCATAACCCAGAGGTAGGCAGATTGAAACTATCCTCTGCTATATGCATTTTTTTTTTGTTAATTAAAGTAATCCAAAACTGGGATTGATATGTTTGCTCTTTTATTTTTACTTAAAGTACAATAACTTTTACCATTTTAATTTGTTTTAATAGTATATTGACAGTATTGTTTTCTTTCAAAAATCCAATTAATTTTCTTTACCCGATTATTAAAATGGTAATTGACAAAAGCAAACTACATTGTCACCAGAAGAGCAATACAAAATGTACAAGTGATATATTAAAATCATCTTTCCAGCTTGAATTTCAATGATGCATTGGGGCAACGATTTTGTGAGAAACATCTTCAGCCTTAAATAAAGATTTTCTTAATTCCTTACCTGTGTGCTAATTAGATATCACCTTGTTTTCACATTAAACAGACTTCCACATGAGAAAGCAGCAAGGATGCAGTGGCGTTAATGTTTCCTGGTGTCAACCTGTATTATTTCAGTAGATATTGAAATGAGGATGCATCTTGCTGCCTTTCCAATGAAGCAAGTTTAATTTAGTAATAGGTGAAAAACCATCCCTACAAAGATGTTAATCAGATACTTGGCTTTGTGGACACTTTTCAGAGAACAAATTTGTTAGCATAAAAATAAAGCCAGAAAATGAAGAGCTGTTTAATCAGTCAATTGGATTTTTTTGCCAGCATATTTCTTTTTCTCTGCAACCCACTGCTAAATTGTGCTTCCTAGCTGTTTTTATAAAATCACTGAATCAAATCTAACTCTGATTACATCAGAGAAGGCCAGGTACCCTACACCATAACAGGGGTTTTCGAAATTTTGACTTGTCTACTTAAATATCACCAAAATCTGATCACAAGGTCAATTACGTCCCTGGGTGGGATTGAACCACCAACCTTTTGATTAATAGCTGAACACACTAACCGATTGCGCCACAGAGACACTTTGCAAAAAGTACATACTGACAAAGACTAATAAGCATTCATCTAGAACGTTTCCTAGAAAAACTTTAAAAAGTCAATAATCTGGAGAGTTTTTGTAAAATGTTTCTTCCAGCAACCAATGAAGAAACACATTGGTACTTTCGCATGATGAGTGAGTGCTTCAGGATCTCTTGCACTTACATGTGCAGCAGAGTACTGCACTGGAAGCATGCTGGGCCCATAACCCAGAGGTAGGCAGATTGAAACTATCCTTTGCTATATGCATTTTTTTTTTGTTCATTAAAGTAATCCAAAACTGGGATTGATATTTTAGCTTTTATTTTTACTTAAAGTACAATAACTTTTACCATTTTAATTTTTTTTAATAGTATATTGACAGTATTGTTTTCTTTCAAAAATCCAATTAATTTTCTTTACCCGATTATTAAAATGGTAATTGACAAAAACAAACTACATTGTCACCAGAAGAGCAATACAAAATGTACAAGTGATATATTAAAATCATCTTTTCAGCTTGAATTTCAATGATGCATTGGGGCAACGATTTTGTGAGAAACATCTTCACCCTTAAATAAAGATTTTCTTAATTCCTTACCTGTGTGCTAATTAGATATCACCTTGTTTTCACATTAAACAGACTTCCACATGAGAAAGCAGCAAGGATGCAGTGGCGTTAATGTTTCCTGGTGTCAACCTGTATTATTTCAGTAGATATTGAAATGAGGATGCATCTTGCTGCCTTTCCAATGAAGCAAGTTTAATTTAGTAATAGGTGAAAAACCATCACTACAAATATGTTAATCAGATACTTGGCTTTGTGGACACTTTTCAGAGAACAAATTAGTTAGCATAAAAATAAAGCCAGAAAATGAAGAGCTGTTTAATCATTCAATTGGATTTTTCTGCCAGCATATTTCTTTTTCTCTGCAACCCACTGCTAAATTGTGCTTCCTAGCTGTTTTTATAAAATCACTGAATCAAATCTAACTCTGATTACATCAGAGAAGGCCAGGTACCCTACACCATAACAGGGGGTTTGAAATTTTGACTTGTCTACTTAAAGATCACCAAAATCTGATAACAAGGTCAATTAAGTCCCTGGGTGGGATTGAACCACCAACCTTTTGGTTAAAAACCTTACACACTAACTGATTGCGCCACCGCGACACTTTGCAAAAGTACATACTGACAAAGGCTAATAAGCATTCATCTAGAACGATTCCTAGAAACATTTTAAAAAGTCAATAATGTGGAGAGTTTTTGTATGATGTTTCTTCCATCAACCAATGAAGAAACACATTGGTACTTTCCCATGATGAGTGAGTGCTTCAGGATCTCTTGCACTTACATGTGCAGCAGAGTACTGTAATGGAAGCATGCTGGGTCCATAACCCAGAGGTAGGCAGATTGAAACTATCCTCTGCTATATGCATTTTTTTTTTGTTAATTAAAGTAATCCAAAACTGGGATTGATATTTTTGCTCTTTTATTTTTACTTAAAGTACAATAACTTTTACCATTTTAATTTGTTTTAATAGTATATTGACAGTATTGTTTTCTTTCAAAAATCCAATTAATTTTCTTTACCCGATTATTAAAATGGTTATTGACAAAAGCAAACTACATTGTCACCAGAAGAGCAATACAAAATGTACAAGTGATATATTAAAATCATCTTTCCAGCTTGAATTTCAATGATGCATTGGGGCAACGATTTTGTGAGAAACATCTTCACCCTTAAATAAAGATTTTCTTAATTCCTTACCTGTGTGCTAATTAGATATCACCTTGTTTTCACATTAAACAGACTTCCACATGAGAAAGCAGCAAGGATGCAGTGGCGTTAATGTTTCCTGGTGTCAACCTGTATTATTTCAGTAGATATTGAAATGAGGATGCATCTTGCTGCCTTTCCAATGAAGCAAGTTTAATTTAGTAATAGGTGAAAAACCATCCCTACAAAGATGTTAATCAGATACTTGGCTTTGTGGACACTTTTCAGAGAACAAATTTGTTAGCATAAAAATAAAGCCAGAAAATGAAGAGCTGTTTAATCAGTCAATTGGATTTTTTTGCCAGCATATTTCTTTTTCTCTGCAACCCACTGCTAAATTGTGCTTCCTAGCTGTTTTTATAAAATCACTGAATCAAATCTAACTCTGATTACATCAGAGAAGGCCAGGTACCCTACACCATAACAGGGGTTTTCGAAATTTTGACTTGTCTACTTAAATATCACCAAAATCTGATCACAAGGTCAATTACATCCCTGGGTGGGATTGAACCACCAACCTTTTGATTAATAGCTGAACACACTAACCGATTGCGCCACAGAGACACTTTGCAAAAAGTACATACTGACAAAGACTAATAAGCATTCATCTAGAACGTTTCCTAGAAAAACTTTAAAAAGTCAATAATCTGGAGAGTTTTTGTAAGATGTTTCTTCCAGCAACCAATGAAGAAACACATTGGTACTTTCGCATGATGAGTGAGTGCTTCAGGATCTCTTGCACTTACATGTGCAACAGAGTACTGCACTGGAAGCATGCTGGGCCCATAACCCAGAGGTAGGCAGATTGAAACTATCCTTTGCTATATGCATTTTTTTTTGTTCATTAAAGTAATCCAAAACTGGGATTGATATTTTAGCTTTTATTTTTACTTAAAGTACAATAACTTTTACCATTTTAATTTGTTTTAATAGTATATTGACAGTATTGTTTTCTTTCAAAAATCCAATTAATTTTCTTTACCCGATTATTAAAATGGTAATTGACAAAAACAAACTACATTGTCACCAGAAGAGCAATACAAAATGTACAAGTGATATATTAAAATCATCTTTCCAGCTTGAATTTCAATGATGCATTGGGGCAACGATTTTGTGAGAAACATCTTCACCCTTAAATAAAGATTTTCTTAATTCCTTACCTGTGTGCTAATTAGATATCACCTTGTTTTCACATTAAACAGACTTCCACATGAGAAAGCAGCAAGGATGCAGTGGCGTTAATGTTTCCTGGTGTCAACCTGTATTATTTCAGTAGATATTGAAATGAGGATGCATCTTGCTGCCTTTCCAATGAAGCAAGTTTAATTTAGTAATAGGTGAAAAACCATCCCTACAAAGATGTTAATCAGATACTTGGCTTTGTGGACACTTTTCAGAGAACAAATTTGTTAGCATAAAAATAAAGCCAGAAAATGAAGAGCTGTTTAATCAGTCAATTGGATTTTTTTGCCAGCATATTTCTTTTTCTCTGCAACCCACTGCTAAATTGTGCTTCCTAGCTGTTTTTATAAAATCACTGAATCAAATCTAACTCTGATTACATCAGAGAAGGCCAGGTACCCTACACCATAACAGGGGTTTTCGAAATTTTGACTTGTCTACTTAAATATCACCAAAATCTGATCACAAGGTCAATTACGTCCCTGGGTGGGATTGAACCACCAACCTTTTGATTAATAGCTGAACACACTAACCGATTGCGCCACAGAGACACTTTGCAAAAAGTACATACTGACAAAGACTAATAAGCATTCATCTAGAACGTTTCCTAGAAAAACTTTAAAAAGTCAATAATCTGGAGAGTTTTTGTAAGATGTTTCTTCCAGCAACCAATGAAGAAACACATTGGTACTTTCGCATGATGAGTGAGTGCTTCAGGATCTCTTGCACTTACATGTGCAGCAGAGTACTGCACTGGAAGCATGCTGGGCCCATAACCCAGAGGTAGGCAGATTGAAACTATCCTTTGCTATATGCATTTTTTTTTTGTTCATTAAAGTAATCCAAAACTGGGATTGATATTTTAGCTTTTATTTTTACTTAAAGTACAATAACTTTTACCATTTTAATTTGTTTTAATAGTATATTGACAGTATTGTTTTCTTTCAAAAATCCAATTAATTTTCTTTACCCGATTATTAAAATGGTAATTGACAAAAACAAACTACATTGTCACCAGAAGAGCAATACAAAATGTACAAGTGATATATTAAAATCATCTTTCCAGCTTGAATTTCAATGATGCATTGGGGCAACGATTTTGTGAGAAACATCTTCACCCTTAAATAAAGATTTTCTTAATTCCTTACCTGTGTGCTAATTAGATATCACCTTGTTTTCACATTAAACAGACTTCCACACGAGAAAGCAGCAAGGATGCAGTGGCGTTAATGTTTCCTGGTGTCAACCTGTATTATTTCAGTAGATATTGAAATGAGGATGCATCTTGCTGCCTTTCCAATGAAGCAAGTTTAATTTAGTAATAGGTGAAAAACCATCACTACAAATATGTTAATCAGATACTTGGCTTTGTGGACACTTTTCAGAGAACAAATTAGTTAGCATAAAAATAAAGCCAGAAAATGAAGAGCTGTTTAATCACTCAATTGGATTTTTCTGCCAGCATATTTCTTTTTCTCTGCAACCCACTGCTAAATTGTGCTTCCTAGCTGTTTTTATAAAATCACTGAATCAAATCTAACTCTGATTACATCAGAGAAGGCCAGGTACCCTACACCATAACAGGGGGTTTGAAATTTTGACTTGTCTACTTAAAGATCACCAAAATCTGATAACAAGGTCAATTAAGTCCCTGGGTGGGATTGAACCACCAACCTTTTGGTTAATAGCCTTACACACTAACTGATTGCGCCACAGCGACACTTTGCAAAACTATATACTGACAAAGGCTAATAAGCATTCATCTAGAACAATTCCTAGAAACATTTTAAAAAGTCAATAATGTGGAGAGTTTTTGTAAGATGTTTCTTCCATCAACCAATGAAGAAACACATTGGTACTTTCCCATGATGAGTGAGTGCTTCAGGATCTCTTGCACTTACATGTGCAGCAGAGTACTGTAATGGAAGCATGCTGGGTCCATAACCCAGAGGTAGGCAGATTGAAACTATCCTCTGCTATATGCATTTTTTTTGTTAATTAAAGTAATCCAAAACTGGGATTGATATTTTTGCTCTTTTATTTTTACTTAAAGTACAATAACTTTTACCATTTTAATTTGTTTTAATAGTATATTGACAGTATTGTTTTCTTTCAAAAATCCAATTAATTTTCTTTACCCGATTATTAAAATGGTAATTGACAAAAACAAACTACATTGTCACCAGAAGAGCAATACAAAATGTACAAGTGATATATTAAAATCATCTTTCCAGCTTGAATTTCAATGATGCATTGGGGCAACGATTTTGTGAGAAACATCTTCACCCTTAAATAAAGATTTTCTTAATTCCTTACCTGTGTGCTAATTAGATATCACCTTGTTTTCACATTAAACAGACTTCCACATGAGAAAGCAGCAAGGATGCAGTGGCGTTAATGTTTCCTGGTGTCAACCTGTATTATTTCAGTAGATATTGAAATGAGGATGCATCTTGCTGCCTTTCCAATGAAGCAAGTTTAATTTAGTAATAGGTGAAAAACCATCCCTACAAAGATGTTAATCAGATACTTGGCTTTGTGGACACTTTTCAGAGAACAAATTTGTTATCATAAAAATAAAGCCAGAAAATGAAGAGCTGTTTAATCACTCAATTGGATTTTTCTGCCAGCATTTTTCTTTTTCTCTGCAACCCACTGCTAAATTGTGCTTCCTAGCTGATTTTTTATAAAATCACTTAATCAAATCTAACTCTGATTACATCAGAGAAGGCCAGGTACCCTACACCATAAGAGGGGGTTTGCAATTTTGACTTGTCTACTTAAATATCACCAAAATCTGATCACAAGGTCAATTACGTCCCTGGGTGGGATTGAACCACCAACCTTTTGATTAATAGCTGAACACACTAACCGATTGCGCCACAGAGACACTTTGCAAAAAGTACATACTGACAAAGACTAATAAGCATTCATCTAGAACGTTTCCTAGAAAAACTTTAAAAAGTCATTAATCTGGAGAGTTTTTGTAAGATGTTTCTTCCAGCAACCAATGAAGAAACACATTGGTACTTTCGCATGATGAGTGAGTGCTTCAGGATCTCTTGCACTTACATGTGCAGCAGAGTACTGCACTGGAAGCATGCTGGGCCCATAACCCAGAGGTAGGCAGATTGAAACTATCCTTTGCTATATGCATTTTTTTTTGTTCATTAAAGTAATCCAAAACTGGGATTGATATTTTAGCTTTTATTTTTACTTAAAGTACAATAACTTTTACCATTTTAATTTTTTTTAATAGTATATTGACAGTATTGTTTTCTTTCAAAAATCCAATTAATTTTCTTTACCCGATTATTAAAATGGTAATTGACAAAAACAAACTACATTGTCACCAGAAGAGCAATACAAAATGTACAAGTGATATATTAAAATCATCTTTCCAGCTTGAATTTCAATGATGCATTGGGGCAACGATTTTGTGAGAAACATCTTCACCCTTAAATAAAGATTTTCTTAATTCCTTACCTGTGTGCTAATTAGATATCACCTTGTTTTCACATTAAACAGACTTCCACATGAGAAAGCAGCAAGGATGCAGTGGCGTTAATGTTTCCTGGTGTCAACCTGTATTATTTCAGTAGATATTGAAATGAGGATGCATCTTGCTGCCTTTCCAATGAAGCAAGTTTAATTTAGTAATAGGTGAAAAACCATCCCTACAAAGATGTTAATCAGATACTTGGCTTTGTGGACACTTTTCAGAGAACAAATTTGTTAGCATAAAAATAAAGCCAGAAAATGAAGAGCTGTTTAATCAGTCAATTGGATTTTTTTGCCAGCATATTTCTTTTTCTCTGCAACCCACTGCTAAATTGT
Organism: Pseudophryne corroboree; assembly: GCF_028390025.1. Taxonomy (NCBI): domain Eukaryota; kingdom Metazoa; phylum Chordata; class Amphibia; order Anura; family Myobatrachidae; genus Pseudophryne; species Pseudophryne corroboree. The sequence continues at coordinate 112,201 of NW_026970183.1, read as the reverse complement.
GCTTCCTAGCTGTTTTTATAAAATCACTGAATCAAATCTAACTCTGATTACATCAGAGAAGGCCAGGTACCCTACACCATAACAGGGGTTTTCGAAATTTTGACTTGTCTACTTAAATATCACCAAAATCTGATCACAAGGTCAATTACGTCCCTGGGTGGGATTGAACCACCAACCTTTTGATTAATAGCTGAACACACTAACCGATTGCGCCACAGAGACACTTTGCAAAAAGTACATACTGACAAAGACTAATAAGCATTCATCTAGAACGTTTCCTAGAAAAACTTTAAAAAGTCAATAATCTGGAGAGTTTTTGTAAGATGTTTCTTCCAGCAACCAATGAAGAAACACATTGGTACTTTCGCATGATGAGTGAGTGCTTCAGGATCTCTTGCACTTACATGTGCAGCAGAGTACTGCACTGGAAGCATGCTGGGCCCATAACCCAGAGGTAGGCAGATTGAAACTATCCTTTGCTATATGCATTTTTTTTGTTCATTAAAGTAATCCAAAACTGGGATTGATATTTTAGCTTTTATTTTTACTTAAAGTACAATAACTTTTACCATTTTAATTTTTTTTAATAGTATATTGACAGTATTGTTTTCTTTCAAAAATCCAATTAATTTTCTTTACCCGATTATTAAAATGGTAATTGACAAAAACAAACTACATTGTCACCAGAAGAGCAATACAAAATGTACAAGTGATATATTAAAATCATCTTTCCAGCTTGAATTTCAATGATGCATTGGGGCAACGATTTTGTGAGAAACATCTTCACCCTTAAATAAAGATTTTCTTAATTCCTTACCTGTGTGCTAATTAGATATCACCTTGTTTTCACATTAAACAGACTTCCACATGAGAAAGCAGCAAGGATGCAGTGGCGTTAATGTTTCCTGGTGTCAACCTGTATTATTTCAGTAGATATTGAAATGAGGATGCATCTTGCTGCCTTTCCAATGAAGCAAGTTTAATTTAGTAATAGGTGAAAAACCATCACTACAAATATGTTAATCAGATACTTGGCTTTGTGGACACTTTTCAGAGAACAAATTAGTTAGCATAAAAATAAAGCCAGAAAATAAAGAGCTGTTTAATCACTCAATTGGATTTTTCTGCCAGCATATTTCTTTTTCTCTGCAACCCACTGCTAAATTGTGCTTCCTAGCTGTTTTTATAAAATCACTGAATCAAATCTAACTCTGATTACATCAGAGAAGGCCAGGTACCCTACACCATAAGAGGGGGTTTGCAATTTTGACTTGTCTACTTAAATATCACCAAAATCTGATCACAAGGTCAATTACGTCCCTGGGTGGGATTGAACCACCAACCTTTCGATTAATAGCTGAACACACTAACCGATTGCGCCACAGAGACACTTTGCAAAAAGTATATACTGACAAAGACTAATAAGCATTCATCTAGAACGTTTCCTAGAAAAACTTTAAAAAGTCAATAATCTGGAGAGTGTTTGTAAGATGTTTCTTCCAGCAACCAATGAAGAAACACATTGGTACTTTCGCATGATGAGTGAGTGCTTCAGGATCTCTTGCACTTACATGTGCAGCAGAGTACTGCAATGGAAGCATGCTGGGTCCATAACCCAGAGGTAGGCAGATTGAAACTATCCTTTGCTATATGCATTTTTTTTTGTTCATTAAAGTAATCCAAAACTGGGATTGATATTTTAGCTTTTATTTTTACTTAAAGTACAATAACTTTTACCATTTTAATTTGTTTTAATAGTATATTGACAGTATTGTTTTCTTTCAAAAATCCACTTAATTTTCTTTACCCTATTATTAAAATGGTAATTGACAAAAACAAACTACATTGTCACCAGAAGAGCAATACAAAATGTACAAGTGATATATTAAAATCATCTTTCCAGCTTGAATTTCAATGATGCATTGGGGCAACGATTTTGTGAGAAACATCTTCACCCTTAAATAAAGATTTTCTTAATTCCTTACCTGTGTGCTAATTAGATATCACCTTGTTTTCACATTAAACAGACTTCCACATGAGAAAGCAGCAAGGATGCAGTGGCGTTAATGTTTCCTGGTGTCAACCTGTATTATTTCAGTAGATATTGAAATGAGGATGCATCTTGCTGCCTTTCCAATGAAGCAAGTTTAATTTAGTAATAGGTGAAAAACCATCCCTACAAATATGTTAATCAGATACTTGGCTTTGTGGACACTTTTCAGAGAACAAATTAGTTAGCATAAAAATAAAGCCAGAAAATGAAGAGCTGTTTAATCACTCAATTGGATTTTTCTGCCAGCATTTTTCTTTTTCTCTGCAACCCACTGCTAAATTTTGCTTCCTAGCTGTTTTTATAAAATCACTGAATCAAATCTAACTCTGATTACATCAGAGAAGGCCAGGTACCCTACACCATAACAGGGGGTTTGAAATTTTGACTTGTCTACTTAAAGATCACCAAAATCTGATAACAAGGTCAATTAAGTCCCTGGGTGGGATTGAACCACCAACCTTTTGGTTAATAGCCTTACACACTAACTGATTGCGCCACCGCGACACTTTGCAAAAGTACATACTGACAAAGGCTAATAAGCATTCATCTAGAACGATTCCTAGAAACATTTTAAAAAGTCAATAATGTGGAGAGTTTTTGTATGATGTTTCTTCCATCAACCAATGAAGAAACACATTGGTACTTTCCCATGATGAGTGAGTGCTTCAGGATCTCTTGCACTTACATGTGCAGCAGAGTACTGTAATGGAAGCATGCTGGGTCCATAACCCAGAGGTAGGCAGATTGAAACTATCCTCTGCTATATGCATTTTTTTTTTGTTAATTAAAGTAATCCAAAACTGGGATTGATATTTTTGCTCTTTTATTTTTACTTAAAGTACAATAACTTTTACCATTTTAATTTGTTTTAATAGTATATTGACAGTATTGTTTTCTTTCAAAAATCCAATTAATTTTCTTTACCCGATTATTAAAATGGTAATTGACAAAAACAAACTACATTGTCACCAGAAGAGCAATACAAAATGTACAAGTGATATATTAAAATCATCTTTCCAGCTTGAATTTCAATGATGCATTGGGGCAACGATTTTGTGAGAAACATCTTCACCCTTAAATAAAGATTTTCTTAATTCCTTACCTGTGTGCTAATTAGATATCACCTTGTTTTCACATTAAACAGACTTCCACATGAGAAAGCAGCAAGGATGCAGTGGCGTTAATGTTTCCTGGTGTCAACCTGTATTATTTCAGTAGATATTGAAATGAGGATGCATCTTGCTGCCTTTCCAATGAAGCAAGTTTAATTTAGTAATAGGTGAAAAACCATCCCTACAAAGATGTTAATCAGATACTTGGCTTTGTGGACACTTTTCAGAGAACAAATTTGTTAGCATAAAAATAAAGCCAGAAAATGAAGAGCTGTTTAATCAGTCAATTGGATTTTTTTGCCAGCATATTTCTTTTTCTCTGCAACCCACTGCTAAATTGTGCTTCCTAGCTGTTTTTATAAAATCACTGAATCAAATCTAACTCTGATTACATCAGAGAAGGCCAGGTACCCTACACCATAACAGGGGTTTTCGAAATTTTGACTTGTCTACTTAAATATCACCAAAATCTGATCACAAAGTCAATTACGTCCCTGGGTGGGATTGAACCACCAACCTTTTGATTAATAGCTGAACACACTAACCGATTGCGCCACAGAGACACTTTGCAAAAAGTACATACTGACAAAGACTAATAAGCATTCATCTAGAACGTTTCCTAGAAAAACTTTAAAAAGTCAATAATCTGGAGAGTTTTTGTAAGATGTTTCTTCCAGCAACCAATGAAGAAACACATTGGTACTTTCGCATGATGAGTGAGTGCTTCAGGATCTCTTGCACTTACATGTGCAGCAGAGTACTGCACTGGAAGCATGCTGGGCCCATAACCCAGAGGTAGGCAGATTGAAACTATCCTTTGCTATATGCATTTTTTTTTTGTTCATTAAAGTAATCCAAAACTGGGATTGATATTTTAGCTTTTATTTTTACTTAAAGTACAATAACTTTTACCATTTTAATTTGTTTTAATAGTATATTGACAGTATTGTTTTCTTTCAAAAATCCAATTAATTTTCTTTACCCGATTATTAAAATGGTAATTGACAAAAACAAACTACATTGTCACCAGAAGAGCAATACAAAATGTACAAGTGATATATTAAAATCATCTTTCCAGCTTGAATTTCAATGATGCATTGGGGCAACGATTTTGTGAGAAACATCTTCACCCTTAAATAAAGATTTTCTTAATTCCTTACCTGTGTGCTAATTAGATATCACCTTGTTTTCACATTAAACAGACTTCCACATGAGAAAGCAGCAAGGATGCAGTGGCGTTAATGTTTCCTGGTGTCAACCTGTATTATTTCAGTAGATATTGAAATGAGGATGCATCTTGCTGCCTTTCCAATGAAGCAAGTTTAATTTAGTAATAGGTGAAAAACCATCACTACAAATATGTTAATCAGATACTTGGCTTTGTGGACACTTTTCAGAGAACAAATTAGTTAGCATAAAAATAAAGCCAGAAAATGAAGAGCTGTTTAATCACTCAATTGGATTTTTCTGCCAGCATATTTCTTTTTCTCTGCAACCCACTGCTAAATTGTGCTTCCTAGCTGTTTTTATAAAATCACTGAATCAAATCTAACTCTGATTACATCAGAGAAGGCCAGGTACCCTACACCATAACAGGGGGTTTGAAATTTTGACTTGTCTACTTAAAGATCACCAAAATCTGATAACAAGGTCAATTAAGTCCCTGGGTGGGATTGAACCACCAACCTTTTGGTTAATAGCCTTACACACTAACTGATTGCGCCACAGCGACACTTTGCAAAACTATATACTGACAAAGGCTAATAAGCATTCATCTAGAACGATTCCTAGAAACATTTTAAAAAGTCAATAATGTTGAGAGTTTTTGTAAGATGTTTCTTCCATCAACCAATGAAGAAACACATTGGTACTTTCCCATGATGAGTGAGTGCTTCAGGATCTCTTGCACTTACATGTGCAGCAGAGTACTGTAATGGAAGCATGCTGGGTCCATAACCCAGAGGTAGGCAGATTGAAACTATCCTCTGCTATATGCATTTTTTTTGTTAATTAAAGTAATCCAAAACTGGGATTGATATTTTTGCTCTTTTATTTTTACTTAAAGTACAATAACTTTTACCATTTTAATTTGTTTTAATAGTATATTGACAGTATTGTTTTCTTTCAAAAATCCAATTAATTTTCTTTACCCGATTATTAAAATGGTAATTGACAAAAACAAACTACATTGTCACCAGAAGAGCAATACAAAATGTACAAGTGATATATTAAAATCATCTTTCCAGCTTGAATTTCAATGATGCATTGGGGCAACGATTTTGTGAGAAACATCTTCACCCTTAAATAAAGATTTTCTTAATTCCTTACCTGTGTGCTAATTAGATATCACCTTGTTTTCACATTAAACAGACTTCCACATGAGAAAACAGCAAAGATGCAGTGGCGTTAATGTTTCCTGGTGTCAACCTGTATTATTTCCGTAGATATTGAAATGAGGATGCATCTTGCTGCCTTTCCAATGAAGCAAGTTTAATTTAGTAATAGGTGAAAAACCATCCCTACAAAGATGTTAATCAGATACTTGGCTTTGTGGACACTTTTCAGAGAACAAATTTGTTATCATAAAAATAAAGCCAGAAAATGAAGAGCTGTTTAATCACTCAATTGGATTTTTCTGCCAGCATTTTTCTTTTTCTCTGCAACCCACTGCTAAATTGTGCTTCCTAGCTGATTTTTTATAAAATCACTTAATCAAATCTAACTCTGATTACATCAGAGAAGGCCAGGTACCCTACACCATAAGAGGGGGTTTGCAATTTTGACTTGTCTACTTAAATATCACCAAAATCTGATCACAAGGTCAATTACGTCCCTGGGTGGGATTGAACCACCAACCTTTTGACTAATAGCTGAACACACTAACCGATTGCGCCACAGAGACACTTTGCAAAAAGTCCATACTGACAAAGACTAATAAGCATTCATCTAGAACGTTTCCTAGAAAAACTTTAAAAAGTCAATAATCTGGAGAGTTTTTGTAAGATGTTTCTTCCAGCAACCAATGAAGAAACACATTGGTACTTTCCCATGATGAGTGAGTGCTTCAGGATCTCTTGCACTTACATGTGCAGCAGAGTACAGTAATGGAAGCATGCTGGGTCCATAACCCAGAGGTAGGCAGATTGAAACTATCCTCTGCTATATGCATTTTTTTTTTGTTAATTAAAGTAATCCAAAACTGGGATTGATATTTTTGCTCTTTTATTTTTACTTAAAGTACAATAACTTTTACCATTTTAATTTGTTTTAATAGTATATTGACAGTATTGTTTTCTTTCAAAAATCCAATTAATTTTCTTTACCCGATTATTAAAATGGTAATTGACAAAAGCAAACTACATTGTCACCAGAAGAGCAATACAAAATGTACAAGTGATATATTAAAATCATCTTTCCAGCTTGAATTTCAATGATGCATTGGGGCAACGATTTTGTGAGAAACATCTTCACCCTTAAATAAAGATTTTCTTAATTCCTTACCTGTGTGCTAATTAGATATCACCTTGTTTTCACATTAAACAGACTTCCACATGAGAAAGCAGCAAGGATGCAGTGGCGTTAATGTTTCCTGGTGTCAACCTGTATTATTTCAGTAGATATTGAAATGAGGATGCATCTTGCTGCCTTTCCAATGAAGCAAGTTTAATTTAGTAATAGGTGAAAAACCATCCCTACAAAGATGTTAATCAGATACTTGGCTTTGTGGACACTTTTCAGAGAACAAATTTGTTAGCATAAAAATAAAGCCAGAAAATGAAGAGCTGTTTAATCAGTCAATTGGATTTTTTTGCCAGCATATTTCTTTTTCTCTGCAACCCACTGCTAAATTGTGCTTCCTAGCTGTTTTTATAAAATCACTGAATCAAATCTAACTCTGATTACATCAGAGAAGGCCAGGTACCCTACACCATAACAGGGGTTTTCGAAATTTTGACTTGTCTACTTAAATATCACCAAAATCTGATCACAAGGTCAATTACGTCCCTGGGTGGGATTGAACCACCAACCTTTTGATTAATAGCTGAACACACTAACCGATTGCGCCACAGAGACACTTTGCAAAAAGTACATACTGACAAAGACTAATAAGCATTCATCTAGAACGTTTCCTAGAAAAACTTTAAAAAGTCAATAATCTGGAGAGTTTTTGTAAGATGTTTCTTCCAGCAACCAATGAAGAAACACATTGGTACTTTCGCATGATGAGTGAGTGCTTCAGGATCTCTTGCACTTACATGTGCAGCAGAGTACTGCACTGGAAGCATGCTGGGCCCATAACCCAGAGGTAGGCAGATTGAAACTTTCCTTTGCTATATGCATTTTTTTTTGTTCATTAAAGTAATCCAAAACTGGGATTGATATTTTAGCTTTTATTTTTACTTAAAGTACAATAACTTTTACCATTTTAATTTTTTTTAATAGTATATTGACAGTATTGTTTTCTTTCAAAAATCCAATTAATTTTCTTTACCCGATTATTAAAATGGTAATTGACAAAAACAAACTACATTGTCACCAGAAGAGCAATACAAAATGTACAAGTGATATATTAAAATCATCTTTCCAGCTTGAATTTCAATGATGCATTGGGGCAACGATTTTGTGAGAAACATCTTCACCCTTAAATAAAGATTTTCTTAATTCCTTACCTGTGTGCTAATTAGATATCACCTTGTTTTCACATTAAACAGACTTCCACATGAGAAAGCAGCAAGGATGCAGTGGCGTTAATGTTTCCTGGTGTCAACCTGTATTATTTCAGTAGATATTGAAATGAGGATGCATCTTGCTGCCTTTCCAATGAAGCAAGTTTAATTTAGTAATAGGTGAAAAACCATCACTACAAATATGTTAATCAGATACTTGGCTTTGTGGACACTTTTCAGAGAACAAATTAGTTAGCATAAAAATAAAGCCAGAAAATGAAGAGCTGTTTAATCACTCAATTGGATTTTTCTGCCAGCATATTTCTTTTTCTCTGCAACCCACTGCTAAATTGTGCTTCCTAGCTGTTTTTATAAAATCACTGAATCAAATCTAACTCTGATTACATCAGAGAAGGCCAGGTACCCTACACCATAAGAGGGGGTTTGCAATTTTGACTTGTCTACTTAAATATCACCAAAATCTGATCACAAGGTCAATTACGTCCCTGGGTGGGATTGAACCACCAACCTTTTGATTAATAGCTGAACACACTAACCGATTGCGCCACAGAGACACTTTGCAAAAAGTATATACTGACAAAGACTAATAAGCATTCATCTAGAACGTTTCCTAGAAAAACTTTAAAAAGTCAATAATCTGGAGAGTGTTTGTAAGATGTTTCTTCCAGCAACCAATGAAGAAACACATTGGTACTTTCGCATGATGAGTGAGTGCTTCAGGATCTCTTGCACTTACATGTGCAGCAGAGTACTGCAATGGAAGCATGCTGGGCCCATAACCCAGAGGTAGGCAGATTGAAACTATCCTTTGCTATATGCATTTTTTTTTGTTCATTAAAGTAATCCAAAACTGGGATTGATATTTTAGCTTTTATTTTTACTTAAAGTACAATAACTTTTACCATTTTAATTTGTTTTAATAGTATATTGACAGTATTGTTTTCTTTCAAAAATCCACTTAATTTTCTTTACCCTATTATTAAAATGGTAATTGACAAAAACAAACTACATTGTCACCAGAAGAGCAATACAAAATGTACAAGTGATATATTAAAATCATCTTTCCAGCTTGAATTTCAATGATGCATTGGGGCAACGATTTTGTGAGAAACATCTTCACCCTTAAATAAAGATTTTCTTAATTCCTTACCTGTGTGCTAATTAGATATCACCTTGTTTTCACATTAAACAGACTTCCACATGAGAAAGCAGCAAGGATGCAGTGGCGTTAATGTTTCCTGGTGTCAACCTGTATTATTTCAGTAGATATTGAAATGAGGATGCATCTTGCTGCCTTTCCAATGAAGCAAGTTTAATTTAGTAATAGGTGAAAAACCATCCCTACAAATATGTTAATCAGATACTTGGCTTTGTGGACACTTTTCAGAGAACAAATTAGTTAGCATAAAAATAAAGCCAGAAAATGAAGAGCTGTTTAATCACTCAATTGGATTTTTCTGCCAGCATTTTTCTTTTTCTCTGCAACCCACTGCTAAATTGTGCTTCCTAGCTGTTTTTATAAAATCACTGAATCAAATCTAACTCTGATTACATCAGAGAAGGCCAGGTACCCTACACCATAACAGGGGGTTTGAAATTTTGACTTGTCTACTTAAAGATCACCAAAATCTGATAACAAGGTCAATTAAGTCCCTGGGTGGGATTGAACCACCAACCTTTTGGTTAATAGCCTTACACACTAACTGATTGCGCCACTGCGACACTTTGCAAAAGTACATTCTGACAAAGGCTAATAAGCATTCATCTAGAACGATTCCTAGAAACATTTTAAAAAGTCAATAATGTGGAGAGTTTTTGTATGATGTTTCTTCCATCAACCAATGAAGAAACACATTGGTACTTTCCCATGATGAGTGAGTGCTTCAGGATCTCTTGCACTTACATGTGCAGCAGAGTACTGTAATGGAAGCATGCTGGGTCCATAACCCAGAGGTAGGCAGATTGAAACTATCCTCTGCTATATGCATTTTTTTTTTGTTAATTAAAGTAATCCAAAACTGGGATTGATATTTTTGCTCTTTTATTTTTACTTAAAGTACAATAACTTTTACCATTTTAATTTGTTTTAATAGTATATTGACAGTATTGTTTTCTTTCAAAAATCCAATTAATTTTCTTTACCCGATTATTAAAATGGTAATTGACAAAAGCAAACTACATTGTCACCAGAAGAGCAATACAAAATGTACAAGTGATATATTAAAATCATCTTTCCAGCTTGAATTTCAATGATGCATTGGGGCAACGATTTTGTGAGAAACATCTTCACCCTTAAATAAAGATTTTCTTAATTCCTTACCTGTGTGCTAATTAGATATCACCTTGTTTTCACATTAAACAGACTTCCACATGAGAAAGCAGCAAGGATGCAGTGGCGTTAATGTTTCCTGGTGTCAACCTGTATTATTTCAGTAGATATTGAAATGAGGATGCATCTTGCTGCCTTTCCAATGAAGCAAGTTTAATTTAGTAATAGGTGAAAAACCATCCCTACAAAGATGTTAATCAGATACTTGGCTTTGTGGACACTTTTCAGAGAACAAATTTGTTAGCATAAAAATAAAGCCAGAAAATGAAGAGCTGTTTAATCAGTCAATTTGATTTTTTTGCCAGCATATTTCTTTTTCTCTGCAACCCACTGCTAAATTGTGCTTCCTAGCTGTTTTTATAAAATCACTGAATCAAATCTAACTCTGATTACATCAGAGAAGGCCAGGTACCCTACACCATAACAGGGGTTTTCGAAATTTTGACTTGTCTACTTAAATATCACCAAAATCTGATCACAAGGTCAATTACGTCCCTGGGTGGGATTGAACCACCAACCTTTTGATTAATAGCTGAACACACTAACCGATTGCGCCACAGAGACACTTTGCAAAAAGTACATACTGACAAAGACTAATAAGCATTCATCTAGAACGTTTCCTAGAAAAACTTTAAAAAGTCAATAATCTGGAGAGTTTTTGTAAGATGTTTCTTCCAGCAACCAATGAAGAAACACATTGGTACTTTCGCATGATGAGTGAGTGCTTCAGGATCTCTTGCACTTACATGTGCAGCAGAGTACTGCACTGGAAGCATGCTGGGCCCATAACCCAGAGGTAGGCAGATTGAAACTATCCTTTGCTATATGCATTTTTTTTTGTTCATTAAAGTAATCCAAAACTGGGATTGATATTTTAGCTTTTATTTTTACTTAAAGTACAATAACTTTTACCATTTTAATTTTTTTTAATAGTATATTGACAGTATTGTTTTCTTTCAAAAATCCAATTAATTTTCTTTACCCGATTATTAAAATGGTAATTGACAAAAACAAACTACATTGTCACCAGAAGAGCAATACAAAATGTACAAGTGATATATTAAAATCATCTTTCCAGCTTGAATTTCAATGATGCATTGGGGCAACGATTTTGTGAGAAACATCTTCACCCTTAAATAAAGATTTTCTTAATTCCTTACCTGTGTGCTAATTAGATATCACCTTGTTTTCACATTAAACAGACTTCCACATGAGAAAGCAGCAAGGATGCAGTGGCGTTAATGTTTCCTGGTGTCAACCTGTATTATTTCAGTAGATATTGAAATGAGGATGCATCTTGCTGCCTTTCCAATGAAGCAAGTTTAATTTAGTAATAGGTGAAAAACCATCACTACAAATATGTTAATCAGATACTTGGCTTTGTGGACACTTTTCAGAGAACAAATTAGTTAGCATAAAAATAAAGCCAGAAAATGAAGAGCTGTTTAATCACTCAATTGGATTTTTCTGCCAGCATATTTCTTTTTCTCTGCAACCCACTGCTAAATTGTGCTTCCTAGCTGTTTTTATAAAATCACTGAATCAAATCTAACTCTGATTACATCAGAGAAGGCCAGGTACCCTACACCATAACAGGGGGTTTGAAATTTTGACTTGTCTACTTAAAGATCACCAAAATCTGATCACAAGGTCAATTAAGTCCCTGGGTGGGATTGAACCACCAACCTTTTGGTTAATAGCCTTACACACTAACTGATTGCGCCACAGCGACACTTTGCAAAACTATATACTGACAAAGGCTAATAAGCATTCATCTAGAACGATTCCTAGAAACATTTTAAAAAGTCAATAATGTGGAGAGTTTTTGTAAGATGTTTCTTCCATCAACCAATGAAGAAACACATTGGTACTTTCCCATGATGAGTGAGTGCTTCAGGATCTCTTGCACTTACATGTGCAGCAGAGTACTGTAATGGAAGCATGCTGGGTCCATAACCCAGAGGTAGGCAGATTGAAACTATCCTCTGCTATATGCATTTTTTTTGTTAATTAAAGTAATCCAAAACTGGGATTGATATTTTTGCTCTTTTATTTTTACTTAAAGTACAATAACTTTTACCATTTTAATTTGTTTTAATAGTATATTGACAGTATTGTTTTCTTTCAAAAATCCAATTAATTTTCTTTACCCGATTATTAAAATGGTAATTGACAAAAACAAACTACATTGTCACCAGAAGAGCAATACAAAATGTACAAGTGATATATTAAAATCATCTTTCCAGCTTGAATTTCAATGATGCATTGGGGCAACGATTTTGTGAGAAACATCTTCACCCTTAAATAAAGATTTTCTTAATTCCTTACCTGTGTGCTAATTAGATATCACCTTGTTTTCACATTAAACAGACTTCCACATGAGAAAACAGCAAAGATGCAGTGGCGTTAATGTTTCCTGGTGTCAACCTGTATTATTTCCGTAGATATTGAAATGAGGATGCATCTTGCTGCCTTTCCAATGAAGCAAGTTTAATTTAGTAATAGGTGAAAAACCATCCCTACAAAGATGTTAATCAGATACTTGGCTTTGTGGACACTTTTCAGAGAACAAATTTGTTATCATAAAAATAAAGCCAGTAAATGAAGAGCTGTTTAATCACTCAATTGGATTTTTCTGCCAGCATTTTTCTTTTTCTCTGCAACCCACTGCTAAATTGTGCTTCCTAGCTGATTTTTTATAAAATCACTTAATCAAATCTAACTCTGATTACATCAGAGAAGGCCAGGTACCCTACACCATAAGAGGGGGTTTGCAATTTTGACTTGTCTACTTAAATATCACCAAAATCTGATCACAAGGTCAATTACGTCCCTGGGTGGGATTGAACCACCAACCTTTTGACTAATAGCTGAACACACTAACCGATTGCGCCACAGAGACACTTTGCAAAAAGTCCATACTGACAAAGACTAATAAGCATTCATCTAGAACGTTTCCTAGAAAAACTTTAAAAAGTCAATAATCTGGAGAGTTTTTGTAAGATGTTTCTTCCAGCAACCAATGAAGAAACACATTGGTACTTTCGCATGATGAGTGAGTGCTTCAGGATCTCTTGCACTTACATGTGCAGCAGAGTACTGCAATGGAAGCATGCTGGGCCCATAACCCAGAGGTAGGCAGATTGAAACTATCCTTTGCTATATGCATTTTTTTTTTGTTCATTAAAGTAATCCAAAACTGGGATTGATATTTTAGCTTTTATTTTTACTTAAAGTACAATAACTTTTACCATTTTAATTTGTTTTAATAGTATATTGACAGTATTGTTTTCTTTCAAAAATCCACTTAATTTTCTTTACCCTATTATTAAAATGGTAATTGACAAAAACAAACTACATTGTCACCAGAAGAGCAATACAAAATGTACAAGTGATATATTAAAATCATCTTTCCAGCTTGAATTTCAATGATGCATTGGGGCAACGATTTTGTGAGAAACATCTTCACCCTTAAATAAAGATTTTCTTAATTCCTTACCTGTGTGCTAATTAGATATCACCTTGTTTTCACATTAAACAGACTTCCACATGAGAAAGCAGCAAGGATGCAGTGGCGTTAATGTTTCCTGGTGTCAACCTGTATTATTTCAGTAGATATTGAAATGAGGATGCATCTTGCTGCCTTTCCAATGAAGCAAGTTTAATTTAGTAATAGGTGAAAAACCATCCCTACAAATATGTTAATCAGATACTTGGCTTTGTGGACACTTTTCAGAGAACAAATTAGTTAGCATAAAAATAAAGCCAGAAAATGAAGAGCTGTTTAATCACTCAATTGGATTTTTCTGCCAGCATATTTCTTTTTCTCTGCAACCCACTGCTAAATTGTGCTTCCTAGCTGTTTTTATAAAATCACTGAATCAAATCTAACTCTGATTACATCAGAGAAGGCCAGGTACCCTACACCATAACAGGGGGTTTGAAATTTTGACTTGTCTACTTAAAGATCACCAAAATCTGATAACAAGGTCAATTAAGTCCCTGGGTAGGATTGAACCACCAACCTTTTGGTTAATAGCCTTACACACTAACTGATTGCGCCACAGCGACACTTTGCAAAAGTACATACTTACAAAGGCTAATAAGCATTCATCTAGAACGATTCCTAGAAACATTTTAAAAAGTCAATAATGTGGAGAGTTTTTGTAAGATGTTTCTTCCATCAACCAATGAAGAAACACATTGGTACTTTCCCATGACGAGTGAGTGCTTCAGGATCTCTTGCACTTACATGTGCAGCAGAGTACTGTAATGGAAGCATGCTGGGTCCATAACCCAGAGGTAGGCAGATTGAAACTATCCTCTGCTATATGCATTTTGTTTTGTTAATTAAATTAATCCAAAACTGGGATTGATATTTTTGCTCTTTTATTTTTACTTAAAGTACAATAACTTTTACCATTTTAATTTGTTTTAATAGTATATTGACAGTATTGTTTTCTTTCAAAAATCCAATTAATTTTCTTTACCCGATTATTAAAATGGTAATTGACAAAAACAAACTACATTGTCACCAGAAGAGCAATACAAAATGTACAAGTGATATATTAAAATCATCTTTCCAGCTTGAATTTCAATGATGCATTGGGGCAACGATTTTGTGAGAAACATCTTCACCCTTAAATAAAGATTTTCTTAATTCCTTACCTGTGTGCTAATTAGATATCACCTTGTTTTCACATTAAACAGACTTCCACATGAGAAAACAGCAAAGATGCAGTGGCGTTAATGTTTCCTGGTGTCAACCTGTATTATTTCCGTAGATATTGAAATGAGGATGCATCTTGCTGCCTTTCCAATGAAGCAAGTTTAATTTAGTAATAGGTGAAAAAACATCCCTACAAAGATGTTAATCAGATACTTGGCTTTGTGGACACTTTTCAGAGAACAAATTTGTTATCATAAAAATAAACCCAGAAAATGAAGAGCTGTTTAATCACTCAATTGGATTTTTCTGCCAGCATTTTTCTTTTTCTCTGCAACCCACTGCTAAATTGTGCTTCCTAGCTGTTTTTTTTATAAAATCACTTAATCAAATCTAACTCTGATTACATCAGAGAAGGCCAGGTACCCTACACCATAAGAGGGGGTTTGCAATTTTGACTTGTCTACTTAAATATCACCAAAATCTGATTACAAGGTCAATTACGTCCCTGGGTGGGATTGAACCACCAACCTTTTGATTAATAGCTGAACACACTAACCGATTGCGCCACAGAGACACTTTGCAAAAAGTCCATACTGACAAAGATTAATAAGCATTCATCTAGAACGTTTCCTAGAAAAACTTTAAAAAGTCAATAATCTGGAGAGTTTTTGTAAGATGTTTCTTCCAGCAACCAATGAAGAAACACATTGGTACTTTCGCATGATGAGTGAGTGCTTCAGGATCTCTTGCACTTACATGTGCAGCAGAGTACTGCAATGGAAGCATGCTGGGCCCATAACCCAGAGGTAGGCAGATTGAAACTATCCTTTGCTATATGCATTTTTTTTTTGTTCATTAAAGTAATCCAAAACTGGGATTGATATTTTAGCTTTTATTTTTACTTAAAGTACAATAACTTTTACCATTTTAATTTGTTTTAGTGCAAAAGGCATATCAGCAGTCAGCACTAACTGGTGACATGCCATTTGTACAAGTAAGCCATGTGTGACTAATATATAAACATACTTTATTAAATAACACCTCAAACTATCATACCCTGGATTCAAACCTATAACCTGTTGAATTCTAATCAAACACCCTACCCATGGAGCTACTTGATCCTGCATCTTTTCTAACCTCCAAAAACAGATTCAGTTGCATTTTCCAGCGTGTTTTGTTTGCGCCTTTGCAAATGTCTTACATCGACAAACTTATTTAGTACTATTTTGCAAATAGGGTTACATTGTCGCAACATTGTGTTCCCTAATTGCTTGATTTTTTAAATGCAACAATTGATAAAGACACCTGATAATTGCTCTGTGGAGTCTTATTTTGTGTTTTGTGTTTAGTCTTTAGATCTGAATTTGAATGTACTTGTGAACTAACTTAATTTCCTACTTCTAAATTCATTCCTAAATTCACTACTTACATGAATCCTGTAGTTGGGCATTTTGGGACTTCGATTGTGGGCATTGTTTTGTGTCCAGACCAGCAGCAGGTGGTGTGCATTTGCTGGAAAGGCATCGAAGACCTCCGATATGCTGCATCTCCTGATGTGTGTCTCCCTCAAGTGGCTGTCAGCAAATGCCTGCTAGACACCCCATTCCAAGCTGATTGTGACATCATGGAACATGCATCATAGAACAGGCATGCTAAAACATGGGTCTTCAACCTGCGACCCTCCAGCTGCTGTGGAACTACACATCCCAGCATGCCCTGCCTCAGTTTTAGCATACCTTAATAGCAAAACTGTGGCAGGGCATGCTGGGATGTGTAGTTTCACAGCAGCTGGAGGGCCACAGGATGAAGACCCATGTGCTAGAGCCAAGCCGCAGGTACATTGAATGCTAGCAAGCTGAATATTTAAATCCTTTTTGTTCCGCAGCATTCCAATGCGGAAGATTCCATGGAACCAGAGATCCTTCCATTGAGAAGGACATGCTGCCTGGATGACTACACTGTGCAAATTAAATCACGGAGCCAGTTGGCTTGTGGGTGGCTCTGGTGACTGGGTGGTTGGGTGGGTGGTGTGTCGGAAGTGGAGCGCATGCAAATGATTGTGTATCATCCAGCTAGTGAGAGAGAAAACTCATGCAGGAGTGTGCCTGCTTGTCAGTGGGTTATGCACCTTGCCAGACGTTAAATCTACATAGAGCAGCTGGAGGGGACAAGAGCAGGTTTGCAAAATATAGATAGAAGAGCATATATGCTGGCGCATTCTCCATGATTGTGTCAGCTTATGTTTTGGTGCACTGCACTTTCCTCCACTAAGTTTTAGCCATTTTTGTTAAGCTCAAGTGTAGTTGCTTCTCGGCCTTTTGGCTGTGATCTTGTATCGTGGTTGAAGGGTCTGCTGGAGGGAGGGATTGTTTTCTTCATTGGCGAAAGACCAAAGATATTCCAGGATGGAAGGCTTGGGAACACTATCTGTTTTTCAGTTGTGGAAGAGCACAGAGGTCGGATTGGACTACATTCTATAGTAAAGGATATCTTTCTATTTATTGACCCTCCCCTTATATGTGTCTGTGTTACAATAAAGCTTCGGTTTTGTGAATCCCTCACCCTCTTACACTCCACACCCATAGCCTTATTAACTGTTGTATTATTGTATAGTTTAAATGTATAGTGCAGTTCATGATTTATAGTGTAGGCTGGCCTGTGCTGTAGTTCTGGAACTGTACTATACCGTCAGCATTTGTATTGTGTTTTGGCTGTGCTGCAACACTGTACTTATGTGTGTAATGTTTATGTATGTTTTTTAATGTCAATAAAAACTGCTTTTTCAAGCCAATATCTGAAAACAATCAATGTTTATCTTTGATGGCAATAAAAGTGGTATGATATTTGATGCTTTTGAAAGGCAATATCTGATATGTCCCCTATCTGGGAACCATATATTAAATGGCTTTTCAGAAAAGGGAGATGGGAGAAGAGCTTTCAGTACTTGTAGGACCGATGCACATAAAGAAGCAAAAAAACATACATAAACATTACACACATAAGTACCGCGTTGCGGCAATGCCAAAACACAATAGAAATGCTGACGGTATAGTACAGTTCAAGAACTACAGCACAGGCCAGCCTACACTATAAATCATGAACTGCACTATACATTTAAACTGTACAATAATACAACAGTTAATAAGGCTATGGGTGTGGAGTGTAAGAGGGTGAGGGAATCACAAGCCCGAAGCTTTATTGAAAGACTGACACATATAAGGGGAGGATTAATAAATAGAAAGACATCCTTTACTATAGAATGTAGTCCAATCCGGTCTTTCAACTCTTCCACAATTGAAAAACGGATAGTGTTCCCAAGCCTTCCATCCTGGAATATCTTTGGTCTTTCGCCAATGAAGAAAGCAATCCCTCCCTCCAGCAGACCCTTCAACCACAATACAAGATCACAGCCAAAAGGCCGAGAAGCAACTACACTTGAGCTTAACAAAAATGGCTAAAACTTAGTGGAGGAAAGTGCAGTGCACCAAAACATAAGCTGACACAATCATGGAGAATGCGCCAGCATATATGCTCTTCTATCTATATTTTGCAAACCTGCTCTTGTCCCCTCCAGCTGCTCTATGTAGATTTAACGTCTGGCAAGGTGCATAACCCACTGACAAGCAGGCACACTCCTGCATGAGTTTTCACTCTCACTAGCTGGATGATACACAATCATTTGCATGTGCTCCACCTCCGACACACCACCCACCCAACCACCCAGTCACCAGAGCCACCCACAAACCAACTGGCTCCGTGATTTAATTTGCACAGTGTAGTCATCCAGGCAGCATGTCCTTCTCAATGGAAGGATCTCTGGTTCCATGGAATCTTCCGCATTGGAATGCTGCGGAACAAAAAGGATTTAAATATTCAGCTTGCTAGCATTCAATGTACCTGCGGCTTGGCTCTAGCACATGGGTCTTCATCCTGTGGCCCTCCAGCTGCTGTGAAACTACACATCCCAGCATGCCCTGCCACAGTTTTGCTATAAGGTATGCTAAAACTGAGGCAGGGCATGCTGGGATGTGTAGTTCCACAGCAGCTGGAGGGTCGCAGGTTGAAGACCCATGTTTTAGCATGCCTGTTCTATGATGCATGTTCCGTGATGTCACAATCAGCTTGGAATGGGGTGTCTAGCAGGCATTTGCTGACAGCCACTTGAGGGAGACACACATCAGGAGATGCAGCATATCGGAGGTCTTCGATGCCTTTCCAGCAAATGCACACCACCTGCTGCTGGTCTGGACACAAAACAATGCCCACAATCGAAGTCCCAAAATGCCCAACTACAGGATTCATGTAAGTAGTGAATTTAGGAATGAATTTAGAAGTAGGAAATTAAGTTAGTTCACAAGTACATTCAAATTCAGATCTAAAGTCTAGTTAGTCCACACGTCCTGGCAGTCGCCAGCATTTAAAAATGCCTTGATTAGAGGTACGGAATTAAATGTAGATAAGAAGTAGACACAAAATAAGACTCCGCAGAGCAGTTATCAGGTGTTTTTATCAATTGTTGCATTTAAAAAATCAAGCAATTAGGGAACACAATGTTGCAACAATGTAACCCTATTTGCAAAATAGTACTAAATAAGTTTGTCGATGTAAGACATTTGCAAAGGCGCATCCAAAACACGCTGGAAAATGCAACTGAATCTGTTTTTGGAGGCTAGAATAGGAAATGTGCATCGGTCCTACAAGTACTGAAAGCTCTTCTCCCATCTCCCTTTTCTGAAAAGCCATTTAATATATGGTTCCCAGATAGGGGACATATCAGATATTGCCTTTCAAAAGCAGCAAATATCATACCACTTCTATTGCCATCAAAGATAAACATTGATTGTTTTCAGATATTGGATTGAAAAAGCAGTCTTTATTGACATAAAGAAGCAAAAAAACATACATAAACATTACACACATAAGTACTGTGTTGCAGCACAGCCAAAACACAATACAAATGCTGTCGGTATAGTACAGTTCAAGAACTACAGCACAGGTCAGCCTACACTATAAATCATGAACTGCACTATACATTTAAACAATACAATAGTTAATAAGGCTATGGGTGTGGAGTGTAAGAGGGTGACGGAATCACAAGCCCAAAGCTTTATTGAAAGACAGACACATATAAAGGGAGGATTAATAAATACAAAGATACCCTTTACTATAGAATGTAGTCCAATCCGGTCTTTCAACTCTTCCACAACTGAAAAACGGATAGTGTTCCCAAGCCTTCCATCCTGGAATATCTTCAGTCTCTCGCCAATGAAGAAAACAATCCCTCCAGCAGACTCTTCAACCACAATACAATATCACAGCCAAAAGAGCGAGAAGCAACTACACTTGCGTTTAAACAAAATGGCTAAAACTTAGTGGAGGAAAGTGCAGTGCACCAAAACATAAGCTGACACAATCATGGAGAATGCGCCAGCATATATGCTCTTCTGTCTATATTTTCCAAACCTGCTCTTGTCCCCTCCAGTTGCTCCATGTAGATTTGACGTCTGGCAAGGTGCATAACTCACTGACAAGCAGGCACACTCCTACATGAGTTTTCTCTCTCACTAGCTGGATGATACACATTCATTTGCATGTGCTCCACCTCCGACACACCGCCCACCCAACCACCCAGTCACCAGAGCCACCCACAAGCCAACTGGCTCCGTGATTTAATTTGCACAGTGCAGTCATCCAGGCAGCATGTCCTTCTCAATGGAATAATCTCTGGTTCCATGGAATCTTCCGCATTGGAATGCTGCGGAACAAAAAGGATTTAAACATTCAGCTTGCTAGCATTCAATGTACCTGCGGTTTGGTTCTAGCACATGGGTCTTCATCCTGTGGCCCTCCAGCTGCTGTGAAACTACACATCCCAGCATGCCCTGCCACAGTTTTGCTTTTAAGGTATGCTAAAACTGAGGCAGGGCATGCTGGGATATGTAGTTCCACAGCAGCTGGAGGGTCGCAGGTTGAAGACCCATGTTCTAGCATGCCTGTTCTATGATGCATGTTCCGTGATGTCACAATCAGCTTGGAATGGGGTGTCTAGCATGCATTTGCTGACAGCCACTTGAGGCAGACACACATCAGGGGATGCAGCATATCGGAGGTCTTCGATGCCTTTCCAGCAAATGCACACCACCAGCTGCTGGTCTGGACACAAAACAATGCCCACAATTGAAGGCTCAAAATGCCCAACTACAGGATTAATGTAAGTAGTGAATTTAGGAATGAATTTAGAAGTAGGAAATTAAGTTAGTTCACAAGTACATTCAAATTCAGATCTAAAGACTAGGTAGGCCTCACGTCCTGGCAGCACCCAGCATTTAAAAATGCCTTGATTATAGGTAGGGAATTAAATGTAGATAAGAAGTAGACACAAAAGAAGACTCCACAGAGCAATTATCAGGTGTCTTTATCAATTTTTGCATTTAAAAAATCAAGCAATTAGGGAACACAATGTTGCGACAATGTAACCCTATTTGCAAAATAGTACTAAATAAGTTTGTCGATGTAAGACATTTGCAAAGGCGCAAACAAAACACGCTGGAAAATGCAACTGAATCTGTTTTTGGAGGTTAGAATAGATGCAGGATCAAGTAGCTCAATGGGTAGGGTGTTTGATTAGAATTTAACAGGTTTTAGGTTTGAATCCTGGGTATGATAGTTTGAGGTGTTATTTAATAAAGTATGTTTATATATTAGTCACACATGGCTTACTTGTACAAATGGCATGTCACCAGTTAGTGCTGACTGCTGATATGCCATTTACACAAACATGCCATGTGTGACTGTATATGCATTTAAGGAGGGCACCCCTGCAATACCACAAACCATTGAGTGTCAAGTATACTAGATATATCTTCATATCTCATGTGCTTTCTCTGAGACCAATCTTGTTATGCCCCTTCCCCACAAGGCATGCGCCTTTTGTCCATATTGCAAAAATGGGGGGGAGGGCATATAATTCTCTGTCACAGGGCACCAAAAAGTCTAGTTATGGCTCTGGTATGCATTATGTAATCTGGCAGACCATCTCTCCAACACTGGCTGGTTGGAATAGAAATCCGGTTATCTATGTGAGCAAATGACCATCAACGATTTACTCTCAAACACTAAAAAATGGACAAAAATGGTCCCCTAAACAAATTGGTTAAATTTTGGGTTTAACCAATTTGTGTAATGACCATTTTTGACCACTTTTCTAGTGTTTGGGAGCAAATGGTTAATTGACATTTGCTCCTATACATTACCAGATTTTCATTCCAACCATCCAGACTGGATAGATAGCCTGACAGATAATTGTGTAGTGTACGCCCAGGATAACTGTTAGTCATGCTTTATTTTATGGCGGCACATAAATGGGTGGACAGATCCAGGGCAAGCACTGCCCACTCATGCATAGTTGTCAACTGATGTGAAGTTCCAGGGGGCAATCTCAGTTATAAAGGGAAGTATCTGGAAATTGTCCCTAGTTAAAAAAAAAAAAAAAAATTTGATCAACTCCATTTATTTAGTATGATATCCCAGGTGATAGGATGCCGGCAGTCAGAACAACATACTTTATTAAATAACACATCTCAAACTACCATACCCAGGATTCAAACCTATAACCTGTTGAATTCTAATCAAACACCCTACCTATTGAGCTATTTGATCCTGCATAAAAATTGTGAACATTATATGAAGCTATTGGTACTTTGCAAAAAAAAAGAATCAGCATTACAACGCAGCAGATCCATGCAGTTTGCAGCCACACACTACATGTATCTGCTCAGCCACAATGCTGATTATTTCTTCACAAAGTACAAGGT
The DNA here is from genome assembly GCF_028390025.1 of Pseudophryne corroboree. Lineage (NCBI taxonomy): Eukaryota > Metazoa > Chordata > Amphibia > Anura > Myobatrachidae > Pseudophryne > Pseudophryne corroboree. The sequence goes on along the minus strand of NW_026970183.1, from coordinate 89,536 downwards.
GAGCTCCAAACAGAATTCTCTAGCTTAGAATTATACCTTTCTTTGCCAAACCTAGAAGTCGGGCCCCCCACCCTGGGATCCCCCAGAGGGAGGCCTGCACCGTCATGCGGCAGGCTTGTCCGTTTTGGAAGCAGGCTGATGGGCAGCCCAGGATTGCTTCAGTCTGGGCTTGGCAGGTCTGGAAACATGAGCTTGCTTTGGGTATGCCTGACCTTGGGTACGCTTTACCTGGAGGATGAAAGGGCCAAGAAAAGTACTTTTAGCCTTCTGCGTGGTAGGAGTCATACTAGGTAGGCAAGCTGTTTTAGCAGTAGCCAGATCAGCTACAATCTTATTGAGGTCTTCTCCAAAAGGAGATTCAACTGAGGCAGCACAAGGGAACTCTCATCTGGGGACAACAACTGCAGGGAGAACACATATTTTCAGATGAACATGGTAGGGCAGAAGGCTGCCTAATACTGAAGCACCCCCAAACAACAAATCAAATGCAACTTACTTGACAGAGATGTGCCTGAGCAACGGCCCTCCCCAGCCCTATCCCAAATCATACTTATTTTGCATAGGAGATACCATGGTCATGAAGATTGTTCTCCCAGGGTTAGGTTCATTCATTGCATTCTGGGTATGCTGACCCCTGTGATTTCCCCAAATGTGGGAAACTCGACTGCATTATTTGTGGTAGTGGGGGACTGTATTTGTGCTTTCCTCTGGTCAGCTCTGGTAAAATTCAGATTTCTTTGTCTCAGATCTTCCTCTAGCCTTGTTCTTCTTTCGAGAGTTCCCTTGTGCTGCCTCAGTTGGATCTCCTTCACTTGACAGGGGGGTGCCCGAGCAGCGACCCTCCCCAGCTCTAGCCCAACTCCTACTTACCTGCCAGGTGAGATACTATGATCATGAAGTTGCTTCTCCCAGGGCAAGGCTCACCCATTGCACTCTGGGTGTGCTGCCCCTGCGATTTCCCCAAATGTGGGAAACTTGACTGCATAATTTGAGTTTTCCCTGGTCGGCTCTCATGTAATTCAGATCTCTTTGTCTCAGGTCTCTCTCCAGCCTAGTTTGCTGTCTGGTTCCACTTCTTTTTTCTTGAGCCCCTCCCTTCTATACCCTTGTGCACTATCCTGACTTCTCCTCCCGTCTGCTTACTTTGTGCCTCCCAATGCACAATGCAAACTACGGGTAGTGCTGCAGGGCCCACACCCTTTTACTTGCTTTACAGAGCAGCTCTGGAGCTGTTACAGTGCCCAGCTGCTGCAAGAAATCAGCTTGAATGCTTCAGGGGCTGGGGAATGGCCAACATGAGCCCCACACCGAAGGAGGGTGGGGGTGCTTAATGCGAACTAGGGGTCATCCAAGCACCACAAAAGGCCTCCATGCCCTGCACGCTCCTTTTCTCTTTTCATATGCAGACAAGGGTTGAAGCCAACTTTGACCCACTGCTTGGATGACATCACCATATTCAAATCCATCTGCTGCAGGCCATCCCCCAGGAATGCTTGCACTAGTTGTTGCATTTGGTTTGTTGTTTGGGGGTGCTTCAGTATTAGGCAGCCTTCTGCCACCCCATGTTCATCTGAAAATATGTGTTCTCCCTGCAGTTGTTGTCCCCAGATGAGAGTTCCCTTGTGCTGCCTCAGTTGAATCTCCTTTACTTGACAGAGATGTGCCTGAGCAGCGGCCCTCCCCAGCCCTATCCCAAATCATACTTATTTTGCATAGGAGATACTATTGTCATGAAGATTGTTTTCCCAGGGTGAGGTTCATTCATTGCATTCTGGGTATGCTGACCCCTGTGATTTCCCCAAATGTGGGAAACTCGACTGCATTATTTGTGGTAGTGGGGGACTGTATTTGTGCTTTCCTCTGGTCAGCTCTGGTAAAATTCAGATTTCTTTGTCTCAGATCTTCCTCTAGCCTTGTTCTTCTTTCGAGAGTTCCCTTGTGCTGCCTCAGTTGGATCTCCTTCACTTGACAGGGGGGTGCCCGAGCAGCGACCCTCCCCAGCTCTAGCCCAACTCCTACTTACCTGCCAGGTGAGATACTATGATCATGAAGTTGCTTCTCCCAGGGCAAGGCTCACCCATTGCACTCTGGGTGTGCTGCCCCTGCGATTTCCCCAAATGTGGGAAACTTGACTGCATAATTTGAGTTTTCCCTGGTCGGCTCTCATGTAATTCAGATCTCTTTGTCTCAGGTCTCTCTCCAGCCTAGTTTGCTGTCTGGTTCCACTTCTTTTTTCTTGAGCCCCTCCCTTCTATACCCTTGTGCACTATCCTGACTTCTCCTCCCGTCTGCTTACTTTGTGCCTCCCAATGCACAATGCAAACTACGGGTAGTGCTGCAGGGCCCACACCCTTTTACTTGCTTTACAGAGCAGCTCTGGAGCTGTTACAGTGCCCAGCTGCTGCAAGAAATCAGCTTGAATGCTTCAGGGGCTGGGGAATGGCCAACATGAGCCCCACACCGAAGGAGGGTGGGGGTGCTTAATGCGAACTAGGGGTCATCCAAGCACCACAAAAGGCCTCCATGCCCTGCACGCTCCTTTTCTCTTTTCATATGCAGACAAGGGTTGAAGCCAACTTTGACCCACTGCTTGGATGACATCACCATATTCAAATCCATCTGCTGCAGGCCATCCCCCAGGAATGCTTGCACTAGTTGTTGCATTTGGTTTGTTGTTTGGGGGTGCTTCAGTATTAGGCAGCCTTCTGCCACCCCATGTTCATCTGAAAATATGTGTTCTCCCTGCAGTTGTTGTCCCCAGATGAGAGTTCCCTTGTGCTGCCTCAGTTGAATCTCCTTTACTTGACAGAGATGTGCCTGAGCAGCGGCCCTCCCCAGCCCTATCCCAAATCATACTTATTTTGCATAGGAGATACTATTGTCATGAAGATTGTTTTCCCAGGGTGAGGTTCATTCATTGCATTCTGTGTATGCTGACCCCTGTGATTTCCCCAAATGTGGGAAACTCGACTGCATTATTTGTGGTAGTGGTGGACTGTGTTTGTGCTTTCCTCTGGTCAGCTCTGGTAAAGTCAGATTTCTTTGTCTCAGATCTTCCTCTAGCCTTGTTCTTCTTTTGAGAGTTCCCTTGTGCTGCCTCAGTTGGATCTCCTTCACTTGAAAGGTAGTGCCCGAGCAGCGACCCTCCCCAGCTCTAGCCCAACTCCTACTAACCTGCCAGGTGAGATACTATGATCATGAAGGTGCTTCTCCCAGGGCAAGGCTCACCCATTGCACTCTGGGTGTGCTGCCCCTTGCGATTTCCCCAAATGTGGGAAACTTGACTGCATAATTTGTGTTTCCCCTGGACGGCTCTCGTATAATTCAGATCTCTTTGTCTCAGGTCTCTCTCCAGCCTAGTATGCTGTCTGTTTCCACTTCTCTTTTCTTGAGCCCCTCCCTTCTATAACCTTGTGCACTATCCTGACTTCTCCTCCCGTCTGCTTACTTTGTGCCTTCCAATGCACAATGCAAACTACAGGTAGTGCTGCAGGGCCCACACCCTTTTACTTGCCTTACAGAGCAGCTCTGGAGCTGTTACAGTACCCAGCTGCTGCAAGAAATCAGCTTGAATGCTTCAGGGGCTGGGGCATGGCCAACATGAGCCCCACACCGAAGGAGGGTGGGGGTGTTTAATGCGAACTAGGGGTCATCCAAGCGTCGCAAAAGGCCGCCATGCCCTGCATATCCCTTTTCTCTTTTCATAAGCAGACGAGGGTTGAAGCAAACTTTGACCCACTGCTTGGATGACATCACTTGCTGCCTTTCCAATGAAGCAAGTTTAATTTAGTAATAGGTGAAAAACCATCCCTACAAAGGTGTTAATCAGATACTTGGCTTTGTGGACACTTTTCAGAGAACAAATTAGTTAGCATAAAAATAAAGCCAGAAAATGAAGAGCTGTTTAATCACTCAATTGGATTTTTCTGCAAGCGTATTTCTTTTTCTCTGCAACCCACTGCTAAGTTGTGCTTCCTAGCTGTTCTTTTATAAAATCACTTAATCAAATCTAACTCTGATTACATCAGAGAAGGCCAGGTACCCTACACCATAAGAGGGGGTTTGAAATTTTGACTTGTCTACTTAAAGATCACCAAAATCTGATGACAAGGTCAATAACATCCCTGGGTGGGATTGAACCACCAACCCTTTGGTTAATAACCAAACACACTAACCGATTGCACCACCGAGACACTTTGCAAAAGTACATACTGACAAAGGTTAATAAGCATTCATCTAGAACGTTTCCTAGAAAACTTTAAAAAGTCAATAATCTGGAGAGTTTTTGTAAAATGTTTCTTCCATCAACCAATGAAGAAACGCATTGGTACTTTCCCATGATGAGTGAGTGCTTCAGGATCTCTTGCACTTACATGTGCAGCAGAGTACTGCAATGGAAGCATGCTGGGCCCCTTAACCCAGAGGTAGGCAGATTGAAACTATCCTCTGCTATATGCATTTTTTTTTTTGTTAATTAAAGTAATCCAAAACTGGGATTGATATTTTTGCTCTTTTATTTTTACTTAAAGTACAATAACTTTTACCATTTTAATTTGTTTTAATAGTATATTGACAGTATTGTTTTCTTTCAAAAATCCACTTAATTTTCTTTACCCTATTATTAAAATGGTAATTGACAAAAACAAACTACATTGTCACCAGAAGAGCAATACAAAATGTACAAGTGATATATTAAAATCATCTTTCCAGCTTGAATTTCAATGATGCATTGGGGCAACGATTTTGTGAGAAACATCTTCACCCTTAAATAAAGATTTTCTTAATTCCTTACCTGTGTGCTAATTAGATATCACCTTGTTTTCACATTAAACAGACTTCCACATGAGAAAGCAGCAAGGATGCAGTGGCGTTAATGTTTCCTGGTGTCAACCTGTATTATTTCAGTAGATATTGAAATGAGGATGCATCTTGCTGCCTTTCCAATGAAGCAAGTTTAATTTAGTAATAGGTGAAAAACCATCCCTACAAAGATGTTAATCAGATACTTGGCTTTGTGGACACTTTTCAGAGAACAAATTTGTTAGCATAAAAATAAAGCCAGAAAATGAAGAGCTGTTTAATCACTCAATTTGATTTTTTTGCCAGCATATTTCTTTTTCTCTGCAAACCACTGCTAAATTGTGCTTCCTAGCTGTTTTTATAAAATCACTGAATCAAATCTAACTCTGATTACATCAGAGAAGGCCAGGTACCCTACACCATAACAGGGGTTTTTGAAATTTTGACTTGTCTACTTAAAGATCACCAAAATCTGATAACAAGGTCAATTACATCCCTGGGTGGGATTGAACCACCAACCTTTTGGTTAATAGCTGTACACACTAACTGATTGCGCCACAGCGACACTTTGCAAAAGTACATACTGACAAAGGCTAATAAGCATTCATCTAGAACGTTTCCTAGAAAAACTTTAAATAGTCAATAATCTGGAGAGTTTTTGTAAGATGTTTCTTCCATCAACCAATGAAGAAACACATTGGTACTTTCCCATGATGAGTGAGTGCTTCAGGATCTCTTGCAATTACATGTGCAGCAGAGTACTGTAATGGAAGCATGCTGGGTCCATAGCCCAGAGGTAGGCAGATTGAAACTATCCTCTGCTATATGCGTTTTTTTTTGTTAATTAAAGTAATCCAAAACTGGGATTGATATTTTTGCTCTTTTATTTTTACTTAAAGTACAATAACTTTTACCATTTTCATTTGTTTTAATAGTATATTGACAGTATTGTTTTCTTTCAAAAATCCACTTAATTTTCTTTACCCGATTATTAAAATGGTAATTGACAAAAACAAACTACATTGTCACCAGAAGAGCAATACAAAATGTACAAGTGATATATTAAAATCATCTTTCCAGCTTGAATTTCAATGATGCATTGGGGCAACGATTTTGTGAGAAACATCTTCACCCTTAAATAAAGATTTTCTTAATTCCTTACCTGTGTGCTAATTAGATATCACCTTGTTTTCACATTAAACAGACTTCCACATGAGAAAGCACAAAGGATGCAGTGGCGTTAATGTTTCCTGGTGTCAACCTGTATTATTTCAGTAGATATTGAAATGAGGATGCATCTTGCTGCCTTTCCAATGAAGCAAGTTTAATTTAGTAATAGGTTAAAAACCATCCCTACAAATGTGTTAATCAGAAACTTGGCTTTGTGGACACTTTTCAGAGAACAAATTTGTTAGCATAAAAATAAAGCCAGAAAATGAAAAGCTGTTTAATCACTCAATTGGATTTTTTTGCCAGCATATTTCTTTTTCTCTGCAACCCACTGCTAAATTGTGCTTCCTAGCTGTTTTTATAAAATCACTGAATCAAATCTAACTCTGATTACATCAGAGAAGGCCAGGTACCCTACACCATAAGAGGGGGTTTGAAATTTTCACTTGTCTACATAAAGATCACCAAAATCTGATAACAAGGTCAATTACGTCCCTGGGTGGGATTGAACCACCAACCTTTTGGTTAATAGCCTTACACAGTAACTGATTGCGCCACAGCAACACTTTGTAAAAGTCCATACTGACAAAGGCTAATAAGCATTCATCTAGAACGATTCCTAGAAACATTTTAAAAAGTCAATAATGTGGAGAGTTTTTGTAAGATGTTTCTTCCATCAACCAATGAAGAAACACATTGGCACTTTCCCATGATGAGTGAGTGCTTCAGGATCTCTTGCACTTACATGTGCAGCAGAGTACTGTAATGGAAGCATGCTGGGTCCATAACCCAGAGGTAGGCAGATTGAAACTATCCTTTGCTATATGCATTTTTTTTTTGTTCATTAAAGTAATCCAAAACTGGGATTGATATTTTAGCTTTTATTTTTACTTAAAGTACAATAACTTTTACCATTTTAATTTGTTTTAGTGCAAATGGCATATCAGCAGTCAGCACTAACTGGTGACATGCCATTTGTACAAGTAAGCCATGTGTGACTAATATATAAACATGCTTTATTAAATAACACCTCAAACTATCATACCCAGGATTCAAACCTATAACCTGTTGAATTCTAATCAAACACCCTACCCATGGAGCTACTTGATCCTGCATCTTTTCTAACCTCCAAAAACAGATTCAGTTGCATTTTCCAGCGTGTTTTGTTTGCGCCTTTGCAAATGTCTTACATCGACAAACTTATTTAGTACTATTTTGCAAATAGGGTTACATTGTCGCAACATTGTGCTCCCTAATTGCTTGATTTTTTAAATGCAACAATTAATAAAGACACCTGATAATTGCTCTGTGGAGTCTTATTTTGTGTTTTGTGTTTAGTCTTTAGATCTGAATTTGAATGTACTTGTGAACTAACTTAATTTCCTACTTCTAAATTCATTCCTAAATTCACTACTTACATGAATCCTGTAGTTGGGCATTTTGGGACTTCGATTGTGGGCATTGTTTTGTGTCCAGACCAGCAGCAGGTGGTGTGCATTTGCTGGAAAGGCATCGAAGACCTCCGATATGCTGCATCTCCTGATGTGTGTCTCCCTCAAGTGGCTGTCAGCAAATGCCTGCTAGACACCCCATTCCAAGCTGATTGTGACATCATGGAACATGCATCATAGAACAGGCATGCTAAAACATGGGTCTTCAACCTGCGACCCTCCAGCTGCTGTGGAACTACACATCCCAGCATGCCCTGCCTCAGTTTTAGCATACCTTAATAGCAAAACTGTGGCAGGGCATGCTGGGATGTGTAGTTTCACAGCAGCTGGAGGGCCACAGGATGAAGACCCATGTGCTAGAGCCAAGCCGCAGGTACATTGAATGCTAGCAAGCTGAATATTTAAATCCTTTTTGTTCCGCAGCATTCCAATGCGGAAGATTCCATGGAACCAGAGATCCTTCCATTGAGAAGGACATGCTGCCTGGATGACTACACTGTGCAAATTAAATCACGGAGCCAGTTGGCTTGTGGGTGGCTCTGGTGACTGGGTGGTTGGGTGGGTGGTGTGTCGGAAGTGGAGCGCATGCAAATGATTGTGTATCATCCAGCTAGTGAGAGAGAAAACTCATGCAGGAGTGTTCCTGCTTGTCAGTGGGTTATGCACCTTGCCAGACGTTAAATCTACATAGAGCAGCTGGAGGGGACAAGAGCAGGTTTGCAAAATATAGATAGAAGAGCATATATGCTGGCGCATTCTCCATGATTGTGTCAGCTTATGTTTTGGTGCACTGCACTTTCCTCCACTAAAATTAATGTGTCACACCCATTGGCAGCAACCTTAGAATAGCTGCTGACGGGCACAATTGAGAAAGGAAGGGGGGGGGACATTTGAATCCAGCACATAGATGCAATTCAAATATGTAATTCGTACCTTCCTATTTTAAAATATAATGGATGAACCTCACCCTGTGAGAACAATCTTCATGATCAAGAGATCTCATATGCAAAATAAATATGAGTTGGGATAGGGCTGGGGAGGGCTGCTCGGGCAGCACCTCCCCCGTCAAGTTAAGGAGATTCAACTGAGGAAGCACAAGGGAACTCTCGTCTGGGGACAACAACTGCAGGGAGACCACATCTTTTCAGATGAACATGGGAGGGCGGAAGGCTGCCTAATACTGAAGCACCATATGCAACAACTAGTACAAGCATTCCTGGGGGAAGGTCTGCAGCAGACGGATTTGCATACGGTGATGTTATCCAAGCAGTGGGCCAAAGTTGACTGGAACCCTCATCTGCATATGAAAAGAGAAAAGGGGCATGCAGGGCATGGCGGCCTTTTGCAGTGCTTGGATGACCCCTAGTTCACATTAAACACCCCCACCCTCCTTTGGTGTGGGGCTCATGTTGGCCATGCCCCATCCCCTGAAGCATTCAAGCTGATTTCTTGCAGCAGCTGGGCACTGTAACAGCTCCAGAGCTGTTCTGTAAGGCAAGTAAAAGGGTGTGGGCCCTGCAGCACCACCTGTAGTTCGCATTGTGCGTTGGAAGGCACAAAGTAAGCAGACGGGAGGAGAAGTCAGGATAGTGCGCAAGGGCATTATTTTCTCTTAGTCCGTAGAGGATGCTGGGGTCACATTAAGAACCATGGGGTATAGACGGGATCCGCAAGAGACATGGGCACTTTAAGACTTTCAAAGGGTGTGAACTGGCTCCTCCCTCTATGCCCCTCCTCCAGACTCCAGTTATAGGAACTGTGCCCAGGGAGACGGACATTTCGAGGAAAGGATTTATTGTTAAACTAAGGTGAGCATCTTACCAGCTCACACCTTAAACATGCCGCAGAACGTGGCATTCAACAGAACACAAGCCAACGGCATGAACAATTGCAGCAAAAAGCTGACCAGAACCATAACACAACATGTGTATAACCACAAGTAATAACTGCAGACACAGTATGGACTGGGACGGGTGCCCAGCATCCTCTACAGACTAAGAGAAAAGGATTTACCGGTAGGTATTAAAATCCTATTTTCTCATACGACCTAGAGGATGCTGGGGTCACATTAAGAACCATGGGGTTATACCAAAGCTCTTGAACGGGTGGGAGAGTGCGTACGACTCTGCAGCACCGAATGACCCAACTTAAGGTTATCATCAGCCAAGGTATCAAACTTGTAAAACTTAGCAAAAGTGTTTACTAAATAGCTGCTCGGCAAAGTTGCAATGCCGAGACTCCCCGACCAGCTGCCAAGGATGAACCCACCTTTCTAGTAGAATGGGTCTTCACCTACTTCAGTAACGGCAATCCTGCCGTGGAACGAGCATGCTGAATCTTACCACAGATCCAGCGCATAATGGTCTGCATGGAAGCAGGACACCAAATCCTGTTGGGAGCATACAGGACAAACAGAGCCTCTGTTTTCCTAATCTGAACCGTTCTGGTGACATACATTTTCAAAGTTCTGACCACAGCCAGAGACTTTGACTCAACGAAGGTGTCAGTGGCCAAAGGCACCATGTGGAAAGATGAACCACCTTCGGCAGAAATTGTTGACGTGTCCTCAATTCTGCTCTATCTTCATGAAAGATCAAATAAAGGCTCTTGTGATACTGCATGGTTTGTACTGTTTTCCATGTGCTCCCAGACCTTTAAGCAAGTAGCATGGTCAAGAAAGTTCTGTTTGAAAAGAAACAACATTTACTGTCATTGTTATGCAAATAAACTTACATTAAAGCTAACAAGAAAGCACACTCGTTCTGTCTTTAAACTGATAAAAGAAACCCCAATAATATGGGGCATGCAAAAATTGAGATAAAACTCAGTTTTGCTCCTCTCCACGGAAATCTTTAATAAAAGGCGAAATATTTGTTAGTTCTGAAGAGAAACCAGAGCATGACCAAGATGCCACCTGTCGCCTGAGTGCCATGCCAGCAGTTCTCATTCAGCTGAAAGTGAGCACCCAATTTGAATGAAAGAAAGCAGATTTCTCACCAGGCTTCCCCTTGCTATAAACATGGTTTGTACTCTTTTCTATGTGCTCCCAGATCTTTCAAGCAATTAGTATAGTCAAGAAAGTTCTGTTTGAAAAGAAACAAACATTTACTGTCATTTCTATGCAAATGAGCTTACATTAAAGCACACTCGTTCTATCTTTAAACCGATAAAAGAAACCCCAATAAGACGGAGCATGCAAAAATTGAGATAAAACTCAGTTTTGCTCCTCTCCACGGAAATCTTTAGTAAAAGGCGAAAGATCTGTTCGTTTTGAAGAGAAACCAGAGCATGACCAAGATTCCACCTGTCGCCTGAGTGCCATGCCAGCAATCCTCATTCAGCTCAAAGTGAGCACCCAATTTGAAAGAAAGAAAGCAGATTTCTCACCAGGCTTCCCCTTGCTATAAACATGGTTTGTACTCTTTTCCATGTGCTCCCAGATCTTTCAAGCAATTAGTGTGGTCAAGAAAGTTCTGTTTGAAAAGAAACAAACATTTACTGTCATTTCTATGCAAATGAGCTTACATTAAAGCACACTCGTTCTATCTTTAAACCGATAAAATAAAATCCCAATAAGATGGGGCATGCAAAAATTGAGATAAAACTCAGTTTTGCTCCTCTCCACGGAAATCTTTAGTAAAAGGCGAAAGATTTGTTCGTTCTGAAGAGAAACCAGAACATGACCAAGATTCCACCTGTCGCCTGAGTGCCATGCCAGCAGTCCTCATTCAGCTCAAAGTGAGCACCCAATTTGAAAGAAAGAAAGCAGATTTCTCACCAGGCTTCCCCTTGCTATAAACATGGTTTGTACTCTTTTCCATGTGCTCCCAGATCTTTCAAGCATTTAGTATAGTCAAGAAAGTTCTGTTTGAAAAGAAACAAACATTTACTGTCATTTCTATGCAAATGAGCTTACATTAAAGCACACTCGTTCTATCTTTAAACCGATAAAAGAAACCCCAATAAGACGGAGCATGCAAAAATTGAGATAAAACTCAGTTTTGCTCCTCTCCACGGAAATCTTTAGTAAAAGGCGAAAGATCTGTTCGTTTTGAAGAGAAACCAGAGTATGACTAAGATTCCACCTGTCGCCTGAGTGCCATGCCAGCAGTCCTCATTCAGCGCAAAGTGAGCACCCAATTTGAAAGAAAGAAAGCAGATTTCTCACCAGGCTTCCCCTTGCTATAAGCATGGTTTGTACTCTTTTCCATGTGCTCCCAGATCTTTCAAGCAATTAGAATGGTCAAGAAAGTTCTGCTTGAAAAGAAATAGACATTTATAGTCATTGTTATGCAAATAAACTTACATTAAAGCTAACAAGAAACTGATAAAAGAAACCCCAATAATATGGGGCATGCAAAAATTGAGATAAAACTCAGTTTTGCTCCTCTCCACAGAAATCTTTAATAAAAGGCGAAAGATTTGTTCGTTCTGAAGAGAAACCAGAGCATGACCAAGATTCCACCTGTCGCCTAAATGCTGTGCCAGCAGTCCTCATTCAGATCAAAGTGAGCGCCCAACTTGAAAGTAAGCAGATTTCTCACCTGGCTTCTCCTTGCTATAAGCATGGTTTGTACTGTATTCCATGTGCTCCCAGATCTTTCAAGCAAGTAGCATGGTCAAGAAAGTTCTGTTTGAAAAGAAACAAACATTTACTGTCATTTCTATGCAAATGAGCTTACATTAAAGCACACTCATTCTATCTTTTAACCGATAAAAGAAACCCCAAAAAGATGGGGCATGCAAAAATTGAGATAAAACTCGGTTTTGCTCCTCTCCACGGAAATCTTTAATAAAAGGCGAAAGATTTGTTCGTTCTGAAGAGAAACCAGAGCATGACCAAGATTTTTATCTGAAAATATGTGTTCTCCCTGCAGTTGTTGTCCCCAGATGAGAGTTCCCTTGTGCTGCCTCAGTTGAATCTCCTTTACTTGACAGAGATGTGCCTGAGCAGCGGCCCTCCCCAGCCCTATCCCAAATCATACTTATTTTGCATAGGAGATACCATGGTCATGAAGATTGTTCTCCCAGGGTGAGGTTCATTCATTGCATTCTGGGTATGCTGACCCCTGTGATTTTCCCAAATGTGGGAAACTCGCTTTTATACCCTTGTGCACTATCCTGACTTCTCCTCCTGTCTGCTTACTTTGTGCCTTCCAATGCACAATGCAAACTACAGGTAGTGCTGCAGGGCCCACACCCTTTTACTTGCCTTACAGAGCAGCTCTGGAGCTGATACAGTGCCAAGCTGCTGCAAGAAATCAGCTTGAATGCTTCAGGGGATGGGGCATGGCCAACATGAGCCCCACACCGAAGGAGGGTGGGGGTGTTTAATGCGAACTAAGGGTCATCCAAGCGCCGCAAAAGGCCGCCATGCCCTGCATACCCCTTTTCTCTTTTCATATGCAGATGAGGGTTCCAGCCAACTTTGGCCCACTGCTTGGATGACATCACCGTATGCAAATCCGTCTTCTGCAGAACTTCCCCCAGGAATGCTTGCACTAGTTGTTGCATTTGGTTTGTTGTTTGGGGGTGCTTCAGTATTAGGCAGCCTTCTGCCCTCCCATGTTCATCTGAAAATATGTGTTCTCCCTGCAGTTGTTGTCCCCAGATGAGAGTTCCCTTGTGCTGCCTCAGTTGAATCTCCTTTACTTGACAGAGATGTGCATGAGCAGCGGCCCTCCCCAGCCCTATCCCAAATCATACTTATTTTGCATAGGAGATACCATGGTCATGAAGATTGTTCTCCCAGGGTGAGGTTCATTCATTGCATTTTGGGTATGCTGACCCCTGTGATTTACCCAAATGTGGGAAACTCGACTGCATTATTTGTGGTAGTGGGGGACTGTGTTTGTGCTTTCCTCTGGTCAGCTCTGTTAAAACTCAGATTTCTTTGTCTCAGATTTTCCTCTAGCCTTGTTCTTCTTTCGAGAGTTCCCTTGTGCTGCCTCAGGTGGATCTCCTTCACTTGACAGGGGGGTGCCCGAGCAGCGACCCTCCCCAGCTCTAGCCCAACTCCTACTTACCTGCCAGGTGAGATACTATGATCAGGAAGGTGCTTCTCCCAGGGCAAGGCTCACCCATTGCACTCTGGGTGTGCTGCTCCTACGATTTCCCCAAATGTGGGACACTTGACTGCATAATTTGTGTTTCCTCTGGTCGGCTCTCGTATAATTCAGATCTCTTTGTCTCAGGTCTTTCTCCAGCCTAGTTTGCTGTCTGTTTCCACTTCTTTTATCTTGAGCCCCTCCCTTCTATACCCTTGTGCACTATCCTGACTTCTCCTCCCGTCTGCTTACTTTGTGCCTTCCAATGCACAATGCAAACTACAGGTAGTGCTGCAGGGCCCACACAATCTTTTACTTGCCTTAAAGAGCAGCTCTGGAGCTGTTACAGTGCCCAGCTGCTGCAAGAAATCAGCTTGAATGCTTCAGGGGATGGGGCATGGCCAACATGAGCCCCACACCAAAGGTGGGTGGGGGTGTTTAATGCGAACTAGGGGTAATCCAAGCACCGCAAAAGGCCGCCATGCCCTGCACGCCCCTTTTCTCTTTTCATATGCAGATGAGGGTTGAAGCCAACTTTGACCCACTGCTTGGATGACATCACCATATGCAAATCCATCTGCTGCAGGCCTTGCCCCAGGAATGCTTGCACTAGTTGTTGCATTTGGTTTGTTGTTTGGGGGTGCTTCAGTATTAGGCAGCCTTCTGCCCTCCCATGTTCATCTGAAAATATGTGTTCTCCCTGCAGTTGTTGTCCCCAGATGAGAGTTCCCTTGTGCTGCCTCAGTTGAATCTCCTTTACTTGACAGAGATGTGCCTGAGCAGCGGCCCTCCCAGCCCTATCCCAAATCATACTTATTTTGCATAGGAGACACCATGGTCATGAAGATTGTTCACCCAGGGTGAGGTTCATTCATTGCATTCTGGGTATGCTGACCCCTGTGATTTCCCCAAATGTGGGAAACTCGCCTGCATTTTTTGTGGTAGTGGGGGACTGTGTTTGTGTTTTCCTCTGGTCAGCTCTGGTAAAAGTCAGATTTCTTTGTCTCATATATTCCTCTAGCCTTGTTCTTCTTTCGAGAGTTCCCTTGTGCTGCCTCAGTTGGATCTCCTTCACTTGACAGGGGGGTGCCCGAGCAGTGACCCTCCCCAGCTCTAGCCCAACTCCTACTTACCTGCCAGGTGAGATACTATGATCATGAAGGTGCTTCTCCCAGGGCAAGGCTCACCCATTGCACTCTGGGTGTGCTGCTCCTGTGATTTCCCCAAATGTGGGAAACTTGATTGCATAATTTGTGTTTCCCCTGGTCGGCTCTCGTATAATTCAGATCTCTTTGTCTCAGGTCTCTCTCCAGCCTAGTTTGCTGTCTGTTTCCACTTCTCTTTTCTGGAGCCACTCCCTTCTATGCCCTTGCGCACTATCCTGACTTCTCCCGTCTGCTTACTTTGTGCCTTCCAACGCACAATGCGAACTACAGGTAGTGCTGCAGGGCCCACACCCTTTTAGTTGCCTTACAGAGCAGCTCTGGAGCTGTTACAGTGCCCAGCTGCTGCAAGAAATCAGCTTGAATGCTTCAGGGGCTGGGGCATAGCCAACATGAGCCCCACACCAAAGGAGGGTGGGGGTGTTTAATGCGAACTAGGGGTCATCCAAGCACCGCAAAAGGCCGCCATGCCCTGCATGCCCCTTTTCTCTTTTCATATGCAGATGAGGGTTCCAGCCAACTTTGGCCCACTGCTTGGATGACATCACCGTATGCAAATCCGTCTGCTGCAGACCTTCCCCCAGGAATGCTTGTACTAGTTGTTGCATATGGTTTGATATTTGATGGTGCTTCAGTATTAGGCAGCCTTCCGCCCTCCCATGTTCATCTGAAAAGATGTGGTCTCCCTGCAGTTGTTGTCCCCAGACGAGAGTTCCCTTGTGCTTCCTCAGTTGAATCTCCTTAACTTGATGGGGGAGGGGCTGCCCGAGCAGCCACCCTCCCCAGCCCTATCCCAACTCATACTTATTTTGCATATGAGATCTCTTGATCATGAAGATTGTTCTCACAGGGTGAAGTTCATCCATTATATTTTAAAATAGGAAGGTACAAATTACATATTTGAATTGCATCTATGTGCTGGATTCAAATGTCCCCCCCCCCCCTTCCTTTCTCAATTGTGCCCATCAGCAGCTATTCTAAGGTTGATGCCAATGGGTGTGACACATTAATTTCTTCTGTGGGGTACACAGGACTCCACAAGGATTCACATTGGGGTGTAGAGTAGGATCTTGATCTGAGGCACCAACCGACTCAAAGCTTTTGACTGTTCCCAAGATGCTCAGCGCATCCTCCTCTATAACCCCGCTTCCATGAACAGGGAGCTCAGTTTGTAGTTGGTGCCTTCAGTAGCAGGCCACTTAACAGGGGCCTGCCTCAGGAAGCCAATTCTTAGCTATTCATTTTGACAAGAAAAGAAGAACTTGTTTTATGAGAATCTACAAGGGCTGCAGCAGGCTAGGTCTAATAGACATCTTTACTGCAGCTTCATCACTCCCAGCGGCACTGTATACTCCCGTGCCCTGGTTGCTGGGTCACTGCAGCGGAGGCTCCGGATTCTTCCTAAGGTCAGTCACACACACACCGCCCTTCCGGATCACGAGGCCGCTGATGAAGGGGAGCGTGGCCGTAGGGGGTGGACCGTGTGCGCACTGGCGTGGACACTGATTACTGGGCAGCCGCTCCACTAGCCACCAGGTACAGTTAAGGAGCACAGGTCTGGGGGGTTTTCTCCTATATTAAACCAATTTTGTACTGCCCGCAGCGCATTGTGATAGGTAATAGGGCCTGATTTAGGTTGGATTGCAATCACAATAAGTGATCCAACTGCAAAAATTGCTAAGAGCATACGCATGTGCCTGCATTTTCTGCAGCACCCCACAGAGAATGCGATCGCCTCTGCCTGTCAATCGGGGCAGGGGGGGAGAGGGGGGTCAGCAACACTCCATTTCCAAGTCAGGGATGGAGCGGTGCGGGGGCAAGGCTTCAAAATGGGGTCTGCAATGGAGGAGACACAGGGGGCGTGGTCACAGCAGCTGTATGACATCACATTCAGCCGCTGTGATCACAAAAATGGTGGCGGCTTCCTGCGCGCACATACAGTCTGCACCAGCAGGAGGCTACACCATTTTTTATGATCACGCTGAACTGCAGTGCGACTGCAATTACAGCATGGTCAAGAAGGGAGGCGTCATGCTGGGTGGCCATAAGAGATGAGCGGGTTCGGTTCCTCGGAATCCGAACCCGCCCGAGCTTCACCCTTTTTTGCTCGGGTCCGAGCAGACTCGGATCCTCTCGCCTTGCTCGGTTAACCCGAGCGCGCCCGAACGTCATCATCCCGCTGTCGGATTCTCACGAGACTTGGATTCTATATAAGGAGCCGCGCGTCGCCGCCATTTTCACACGTGCATTGAGATTGATAGGGAGAGGACGTGGCTGGCGTCCTCTCCGTTTAGATTAGAAGATAGAGACGAGTGACATTTGATTTACTACTAATTTGGGGAGCAGTTGAACTTGTCAGGAGTACTCAGTAGTGCAGAGTTTTGCTGATAGTGACCACCAGTTTTATTATTTATAATCCGTTCTCTGCCTGAAAAAAAACGATACACATACCATATCTGTGCTCAGCCTCAGTGTGCTGCATGATATATCATCTATGTATATCTGACTGTGCTGAGTGCTCACTGCTCACACAGCTTAATTGTGGGGGAGACTGGGGAGCAGTTATAGCAGGAGTACAGTGCACACTTTTGCTGCCAGTGTGACCACCAGTATATTGTCTGCCTGAAAAAGTTAAACACTCCTGTGGTGTTTTTTTTTTATTCTATAAATGCATTCTGCTGACAGTGTCCAGCAGGTCCGTCATACATATATTATATAAATATTTACCTGCAGTAGTGTTATATATTTTTTTTCATCTTTATCATCTCTATATTAGCAGACGCAGTACGGTAGTCCACGGCTGTGGCTATCTCTGTGTCGTCAGTGCTCGTCCATAATTGTATACCTACCTACCTGTGGTGGTTTTTTTTTTTCTATCTTCTTCATACTAGTAGTTTAGGAGTCTACTGACAGTGTCCACCAGGTCCATCATTATATTATATACCTACAGTAGTAATATATTTATTATATTATCTATACTAGCAGACGCAGTACGGTAGTCCACGGCTGTGGCTATCTCTGTGTCGTCAGTGCTCGTCCATAATTGTATACCTACCTACCTGTGGTGGGGTTTTTTTTTATCTTCTTCATACTAGCAGTTTAGCAGTCTGCTGACAGTGTCCACCAGGTCCGTCATTATATTATATACCTACAGTAGTAATATATTTATTATATTATCTATACTAGCAGATGCAGTACGGTAGTCCACGGCTGTACCTACCTCTGTGTCGTCAGTGCTCGTCCATAATTGTATACCTACCTGTGGTGGGGTTTTTTTTTCTATCTTCTTCATACTAGTAGTTTAGGAGTCTGCTGACAGTGTCCACCAGGTCCGTCATTATATTATATACCTACAGTAGTAATATATTTAGTATATTATCTATACTAGCAGACGCAGTACGGTAGTCCACGGCTGTACCTACCTCTGTGTCGTCACTCGTCCATAATTGTATACCTAACTGTGGTGGTTTTTTTTTTCTATCTTCTTCATACTAGTAGTTTAGCAGTCTGCTGACAGTGTCCACCAGGTCCGTCATTATATTATATATACCTACAGTAGTTATATATATTTTTTTTTATATCATTAATTATCATCTCTATACTAGCAGACGCAGTACGGTAGGCCACGGCTGTGGCTATCTCTGTGTCGTCAGTGCTCGTCCATAATTGTATACCTACCTACCTGTGGTGGAAGTTTTTTTCTATCTTCTTCATACTAGTAGTTTAGCAGTCTGCTGACAGTGTCCACCAGGTCCGTCATTATATTATATATACCTACAGTAGTTATATATATATATTTTTTTATATCATTAATTATCATCTCTATACTAGCAGACGCAGTACGGTAGTCCACGGCTGTAGCTACCTCTGTGTCGTCAGTCACTCGTCATCCATAAGTATACTAGTATCCATCGATCTCCATTGTTTACCTGAGGTGCCTTTTAGTTGTGCCTATTAAAATATGGAGAACAAAAATGTTGAGGTTCCAAAAATAGGGAAAGATCAAGATCCACTTCCACCTCGTGCTGAAGCTGCTGCCACTAGTCATGGCCGAGACGATGAAATTCCATCAACGTCGTCTCCCAAGGCCGATGCCCAATGTCATAGTACAGAGCATGTAAAATCCAAAACACAAAAGATCAGTAAAAAAATGACTCAAAAATCTAAATAAAAATCGTCGGAGGAGAAGCGTAAACTTGCCAATATGCCATTTACCACACGGAGTGGCAAGGAACGGCTGAGGCCCTGGCCTATCTACATGGCTAGTGGTTCAGCTTCACATGAGGATGGAAGCACTCAGCCTCTCGCTAGAAAAATGAAAAGACTTAAGCTGGCAAAAGCACAGCAAAGAACTGTGCGTTCTTCAAAATCACAAATCCACAAGGAGAGTCCAATTGTGTCGGTTGCGATGCCTGACCTTCCCAACACTGGACGTGAAGAGCATGCACCTTCCACCATTTGCACGCCCCCTGCAAGTGCTGGAAGGAGCACCCGCAGTCCAGTTCCTGATAGTCAGATTGAAGATGTCAGTGTTGAAGTACACCAGGATGAGGAGAATATGGGTGTTGCTGGCGCTGGGGAGGAAATTGACAAGGAGGATTCTGATGGTGAGGTGGTTTGTTTAAGTCAGGCACCCGGCGAGACACCTGTTGTCCGTGGGAGGAATATGGCCATTGACATGCCTGGTGAAAATACAAAAAAAATCAGCTCTTCGGTGTGGAAGTATTTCAACAGAAATGCGGACAACAGGTGTCAAGCCGTGTGTTGCCTTTGTCAAGCTGTAATAAGTAGGGGTAAGGACGTTAACCACCTCGGAACATCCTCCCTTATACGTCACCTGCAGCGCATTCATCATAAGTCAGTGACAAGTTCAAAAACTTTGGGCGACAGCGGAAGCAGTCCACTGACCAGTAAATCCCTTCCTCTTGTAACCAAGCTCACGCAAACCACCCCACCAACTCCCTCAGTGTCAATTTCCTCCTTCCCCAGGAATGCCAATAGTCCTGCAGGCCATGTCACTGGCAATTCTGACGAGTTCTCTCCTGCCTGGGATTCCTCCGATGCATCCTTGAGTGTAACGCCTACTGCTGCTGGCGCTGCTGTTGTTGCTGCTGGGAGTCGATGGTCATCCCAGAGGGGAAGTCGTAAGACCACTTTTACTACTTCCACCAAGCAATTGACTGTCCAACAGTCCTTTGCGAGGAAGATGAAATATCACAGCAGTCATCCTGCTGCAAAGCGGATAACTGAGGCCTTGGCATCCTGGGCAGTGAGAAACGTGGTTCCGGTATCCATCATTACTTCAGAGCCAACTATAGACTTGATTGAGGTACTGTGTCCCCGGTACCAAATACTATCTAGGTTCCATTTCTCTAGGCAGGCGATACCGAAAATGTACACAGACCTCAGAAAAAGACTCACCAGTGTCCTAAAAAATGCAGTTGTACCCAATGTCCACTTAACCACGGACATGTGGACAAGTGGAGCAGGGCAGACTCAGGACTATATGACTGTGACAGCCCACTGGGTAGATGTATTGACTCCCGCCGCAAGAACAGCAGCGGCGGCACCAGTAGCAGCATCTCGCAAACGCCAACTCTTTCCTAGGCAGGCTACGCTTTGTATCACCGCTTTCCAGAATACGCACACAGATGAAAACCTCTTACGGCAACTGAGGAAGATCATCACAGAATGGCTTACCCCAATTGGACTCTCCTGTGGATTTGTGGCATCGGACAACGCCAGCAATATTGTGCGTGCATTATATCTGGGCAAATTCCAGCACGTCCCATGTTTTGCACATACCTTGAATTTGGTGGTGCAGAATTATTTAAAAAACGACAGGGGCGTGCAAGAGATGCTGTCGGTGGCCACAAGAATTGCGGGACACTTTCGGCGTACAGGCACCACGTACAGAAGACTGGAGCAACACCAAAAACGCCTGAACCTGCCCTGCCATCATCTGAAGCAAGAAGTGGAAACGAGGTGGAATTCAACCCTCTATATGCTTCAGAGGATGGAGGAGCAGCAAAAGGCCATTCAAGCCTATACATCTGACCACGATATAGGAGGTGGAATGCACCTGTCTCAAGCGCAGTGGAGAATGATTTCAACGTTGTGCAAGGTTCTGCAACCTTTTGAACTTGCCACACGTGAAGTCAGTTCAGACACTGCCAGCCTGAGTCAGGTCATTCCCGTCATCAGGCTTTTGCAGAAGAAGCTGGAGACATTGAAGGAGGAGCTAAGACAGAGCGATTCCGCTAGGCATGTGGGACTTGTGGATGGAGCCCTTCATTCGCTTAACCAGGATTCACGGGTGGTCAATCTGTTGAAATCAGAGCACTACATTTTGGCCACCGTGCTCGATCCTAGATTTAAAACCTACGTTGTATCTCTCTTTCCGGCAGACACAAGTCTGCAGGGGTTCAAAGACCTGCTGGTGAGAAAATTATCAAGTCAAGCGGAACTTGATCGGTCAACAGCTCCTCCTTCACAGTCTCCCGCAATTGGGGGTGCGAGGAAAAGGCTCAGAATTCCGAGCCCACCCGCTGGCGGTGATGCAGGGCAGTCTGGAGCGACTGCTGATGCTGACATCTGGTCCGGACTGAAGGACCTGCCAACGATTACGGACATGTCGTCTACTGTCACTGCATATGATTCTCTCACCATTGAAAGAATGGTGGAGGATTATATGAGTGACCGCATCCAAGTAGGCACGTCAGACAGTCCGTACGTATACTGGCAGGAAAAAGAGGCAATTTGGAGGCCCTTGCACAAACTGGCTTTATTCTACCTAAGTTGCCCTCCCACAAGTGTGTACTCCGAAAGAGTGTTTAGTGCCGCCGCTCACCTTGTCAGCAATCGGCGTACGAGGTTACTTCCAGAAAATGTGGAGAAGATGATGTTCATTAAAATGAATTATAATCAATTGCTCCGTGGAGACATTGACCAGCAGCAATTGCCTCCACAAAGTATACAGGGAGCTGAGATGGTGGATTCCAGTGGGGACGAATTGATAATCTGTGAGGAGGGGGATGTACACGGTGATGAATCGGAGGATGATGATGAGGTGGACATCTTGCCTCTATAGAGCCAGTTTGTGCAAGGAGAGATTTATTGCTTCTTTTTTGGTGGGGGTCCAAACCAACCCGTCATTTCAGTCACAGTCGTGTGGCAGACCCTGTCACTGAAATGATGGGTTGGTTAAAGTGTGCATGTCCTGTTTATACAACATAAGGGTGGGTGGGAGGGCCCAAGGCAATTCCACCTTGCACCTCTTTTTTCTTTTATTTTTCTTTGCGTCATGTGCTGTTTGGGGAGTGTTTTTTGGAAGGGCCATCCTGCGTGACACTGCAGTGCCACTCCTAGATGGGCCAGGTGTTTGTGTCGGCCACTTGGGTCGCTGAGCTTAGTCACACAGCTACCTCATTGCGCCTCTTTTTTTCTTTGCGTCATGTGCTGTTTGGGGAGTGTTTTTTGGAAGGGCCATCCTGCGTGACACTGCAGTGACACTCCTAGATGGGCCAGGTGTTTGTGTCGTCCACTTGGGTCGCTGAGCTTAGTCACACAGCTACCTCATTGCGCCACTTTTTTTCTTTGCGTCATGTGCTGTTTGGGGAGTGTTTTTTGGAAGGGCCATCCTGCGTGACACTGCAGTGCCACTCCTAGATGGGCCAGGTGTTTGTGTCGGCCACTTGGGTCGCTGAGCTTAGTCACACAGCTACCTCATTGCGCCTCTTTTTTTCTTTGCGTCATGTGCTGTTTGGGGAGTGTTTCTGGAAGGGCCATCCTGCGTGACAATGCAGTGCCACTCCTAGATGGGCCAGGTGTTTGTGTCGGCCACTTGGGTCGCTGAGCTTAGTCACACAGCTACCTCATTGCACCTCTTTTTTTCTTTGCGTCATGTGCTGTTTGGGGAGTGTTTTTTGGAAGGGCCATCCTGCGTGACACTGCAGTGCCACTCCTAGATGGGCCAGGTGTTTGTGTCGGCCACTTGGGTCGCTGAGCTTAGTCACACAGCTACCTCATTGCGCCTCTTTTTTTCTTTGCGTCATGTGCTGTTTGGGGAGTGTTTTTTGGAAGGGCCATCATGCGTGACACTGCAGTGCCACTCCTAGATGGGCCAGGTGTTTGTGTCGGCCACTTGGGTCACTGAGCTTAGTCATCCAGCGACCTCGGTGCAAATTTTAGGACTAAAAATAATATTGTGAGGTGTGAGGTGTTAAGAATAGACTGAAAATTAGTGGAAATTATGGTTATTGAGGTTAATAATACTTTGGGATCAAAATGACTCCCAAATTCTATGATTTAAGCTGTTTTTTAGGGTTTTTTGAAAAAAACACCCGAATCCAAAACACACCCGAATCCGACAAAAAAAATTCGGTGAGGTTTAGCCAAAACGCGTTCGAACCCAAAACACGGCCGCGGAACCGAACCCAAAACCAAAACACAAAACCCGAAAAATTTCCGGTGCACATCTCTAGTGGCCATGCCATGTCACTGTGCAGGAGCCAGCACCGCTCACACACTAGTCCCCGGTGCAGCCCCCAACCCCCGGGACACCCGGAGCAACAAAATGTAGATTCAGGCCACCAGGCCACGCCCCTACCTATGAAACCATGCCTCCTTTTTACCATTGCGCTGCTTATCTGCGCGCACTGCATTACAATCTCCCTCGCCACCTCTCTGGGTGTCACCAGTGATAGTGACACCTCTGCCATGCTTGTAGCAGCTGGTCCTAAGATCTACACCTCAAGCCCTGAGTGTTTGCCCTTGTGACTTGTTGATCATCATAGCAAAGCAGATGCTTACAGAAAACTGCAGGGGCTTAGATTGAAAATAAAAAAAATTGATGGGTATAAGGTAGAGAGGAGCGGGTTCGGTTCTCCGAGAACTGAATTCCCCACGAACCCCACGAACTCCTCCTCCGAGGCAGGCTCGGTTGTTCCCGCCTGACTCGGAAAACCTGAACAAGGGAAAATGTCATCATCCCGCTGTCGGATTCTCGCGAGATTCGGATTCCATATAAAGAGCTGCGCGTTGCCGCCATTTTTACTCGTGCATTGAAGAGAGAGCGGAGAGGACGTGGCTATGTTCTCTCAGTGGAAATCTCAATATCAGTGCTCAGTATCAGTGGATACTTATTGCTGCTCAGTAATACTAGTAGTGTGTCTCTCCTGCTCAGTGTCAGTTCTCAGTAGTATCCTCATCAGTGCTCAGTATCACTGCTCATTGTCTTGTGCTGCATTGTTGTGCTCAGCATACTACAGTACATTACTAATAGTCCAGTGCTGCATCTTGCTGCTCAGTGTCAGTTCTAGTATCCTCATCAGTGCTCACTATCACTGCTCATTGCATTGTGGTGTTCTGTATACTACAGTAACATAGTAATATAGTAACATATAGTAACATAGTTTTTGAGGTTGAATAGAGGCAAATTGCCCATCGTGTTCAACCTGTTTTAAGTTGTGATGATTCTACATACTTGCTGAATAATGTTTTATGACTAGTTAGCTACTACAACTCATGTTACCCCCGGATTAACCATGTTGATATTTTAAGTATTATAACCTTGGATAGCTTTTTCATTCAGAAATGTATCCATTCCTTTTTTAAATCCAATTACAGAGTCCGCCATTACCACCTTCCCTGGCAGGGAATTCCACATCCTGATTGCCCTAACAGTGAAGATCATAGTATCTCACCTGGCAGGTAAGTAGGAGTTGGGCCAGAGCTGTGGAGGATTGCTGCTCGGGCACCCCCTGTCAAATGAAGGAGTTCCAACTGAGGCAGCACAAGGGAACTCTCGAAAGAAGAACAAGGCTAGAGGAAGATCTGAGACAAAGAAATCTGACTTTTACCAGAGCTGACCAGAGGAAAGCACAAACACAGTCCCCCACTACCACAAATAATGCAGTCGAGTTTCCCACATTTGGGGAAATCACAGGGGTCAGCATACCCAGAATGCAATGAATGAACCTCACCCTGGGAGAACAATCTTCATGACCATGGTATCGCCTATGCAAAATAAGTATGATTTGGGATAGGGCTGGGGAGGGCCGCTGCTCAGGCACATCTCTGTCAAGTAAAGGAGATTCAACTGAGGCAGCACAAGGGAACTCTCATCTGGGGACAACAACTGCAGGGAGAACACATATTTTCAGATGAACATGGGAGGGCAGAAGGCTGCCTAATACTGAAGCACCCCCAAACAACAAACCAAATGCAACAACTAGTGCAAGCATTCCTGGGGGAAGTTCTGCAGAAGACGGATTTGCATACGGTGATGTCATCCAAGCAGTGGGCCAAAGTTGGCTGGATCCCTCATCTGCATATGAAAAGAGAAAAGGGGTATGCAGGGCATGGCGGCCTTTTGCGGCGCTTGGATGACCCTTAGTTCGCATTAAACACCCCCACCCTCCTTCGGTGTGGGGCTCATGTTGACAATGCCCCAGCCCCTGAAGCATTCAAGCTGATTTCTTACAGCAGCTTGGCACTGTAACAGCTCCAGAGCTGCTCTGTAAGGCAAGTAAAAGGGTGTGTAGTTTGCATTGTGCATTGGAAGGCACAAAGTAAGCAGACAGGAGGAGAAGTCAGGATAGTGCACAAGGGTATAAAAGGGAGGGGCTCAAGAAAAAAGAAGTGGAAACAGACAGCAAACTAGGCTGGAGAGAGACCTGAGACAAAGAGATCTGAATTATACGAGAGCCGACCAGGGGAAACACAAATTATGCAGTCAAGTTTCCCACATTTGGGGAAATCGCAGGGGCAGCACACCCAGAGTGCAATGGGTGAGCCTTGCCCTGGAAGAAGCACCTTCATGATCATAGTATCTCACCTGGCAGGTAAGTAGGAGTTGGGCTTGAGCTGGGGAGGGTCGCTGCTCGGGCACCCCCCTGTCAAGTGAAGGAGATCCAACTGAGGCAGCACAAGGGAACTCTCGAAAGAAGAACAAGGCTAGAGGAAGATCTGAAACAAAGAAATCTGACTTTTACCAGAGCTGACCAGAGGAAAACACAAACACAGTCCCCCACTACCACAAATAATGCAGTCGAGTTACCCACATTTGGGGAAATCACAGGGGTCAGCATACCCAGAATGCAATGAATGAACCTCACCCTGGGAGAATAATCTTCATGACCATGGTATCTCATATGCAAAATAAGTATGATTTGGGATAGGGCTGGGGAGGGCCGCTGCTCAGGCACATCTCTGTCAAGTAAAGGAGATTCAACTGAGGCAGCACAAGGGAACTCTCATCTGGGGACAACAACTGCAGGGAGAACACATATTTTCAGATGAACATGGGAGGGCAGAAGGCTGCCTAATACTGAAGCACCCCCAAACAACAAACCAAATGCAACAACTAGTGCAAGCATTCCTGTTTGTTTCTGAAGCCAACTTTGACCCACTGCTTGGATGACATCACCATATGCAAATCCATCTGCTGCAGGCCTTCCCCCAGGAATGCTTGCACTCTTTATATGAAATCCGAATCTCGCGAGAATCCGACAGCGGGATGATGACATTTTCCCTTGTTCAGGTTTTCCGAGTCAGGCGGGAACAACCGAGCCTGCCTCGGAGGAGGAGTTCGTGGGGTTCGTGGGGAATTCGGTTCTCGGAGAACCGAACCCGCTCCTCTCTACCTTATACCCATCAATTTTTTTTATTTTCAATCTAAGCCCCTGCAGTTTTCTGTAAGCATCTGCTTTGCTATGATGATCAACAAGTCACAAGGGCAAACACTCAGGGCTTGAGGTGTAGATCTTAGGACCAGCTGCTACAAGCATGGCAGAGGTGTCACTATCACTGGTGACACCCAGAGAGGTGGCGAGGGAGATTGTAATGCAGTGCGCGCAGATAAGCAGCGCAATGGTAAAAAGGAGGCATGGTTTCATAGGTAGGGGCGTGGCCTGGTGGCCTGAATCTACATTTTGTTGCTCCGGGTGTCCCGGGGGTTGGGGGCTGCACCGGGGACAAGTGTGTGAGCGGTGCTGGCTCCTGCACAGTGACATGGCATGGCCACTAGAGATGTGCACCGGAAATTTTTCGGGTTTTGTGTTTTGGTTTTGGGTTCGGTTCCGCGGCCGTGTTTTGGGTTCGAACGCATTTTGGCTAAACCTCACCGAATTTTTTTTGTCGGATTCGGGTGTGTTTTGGATTCGGGTGTTTTTTTCAAAAAACCCTAAAAAACAGCTTAAATCATAGAATTTGGGAGTCATTTTGATCCCAAAGTATTATTAACCTCAATAACCATAATTTCCACTAATTTTCAGTCTATTCTTAACACCTCACACCTCACAATATTATTTTTAGTCCTAAAATTTGCACCGAGGTCGCTGGATGACTAAGCTCAGTGACCCAAGTGGCCGACACAAACACCTGGCCCATCTAGGAGTGGCACTGCAGTGTCACGCATGATGGCCCTTCCAAAAAACACTCCCCAAACAGCACATGACGCAAAGAAAAAAAGAGGCGCAATGAGGTAGCTGTGTGACTAAGCTCAGCGACCCAAGTGGCCGACACAAACACCTGGCCCATCTAGGAGTGGCACTGCAGTGTCACGCAGGATGGCCCTTCCAAAAAACACTCCCCAAACAGCACATGACGCAAAGAAAAAAAGAGGCGCAATGAGGTAGCTGTGTGACTAAGCTCAGCGACCCAAGTGGCCGACACAAACACCTGGCCCATCTAGGAGTGGCACTGCAGTGTCACGCAGGATGGCCCTTCCAAAAACACTCCCCAAACAGCACATGACGCAAAGAAAAAAAGAGGCGCAATGAGGTAGCTGTGTGACTAAGCTCAGCGACCCAAGTGGCCGACACAAACACCTGGCCCATCTAGGAGTGGCACTGCAGTGTCACGCAGGATGGCCCTTCCAAAAAACACTCCCCAAACAGCACATGACGCAAAGAAAAAAAGTGGCGCAATGAGGTAGCTGTGTGACTAAGCTCAGCGACCCAAGTGGACGACACAAACACCTGGCCCATCTAGGAGTGTCACTGCAGTGTCACGCAGGATGGCCCTTCCAAAAAACACTCCCCAAACAGCACATGACGCAAAGAAAAAAAGAGGCGCAATGAGGTAGCTGTGTGACTAAGCTCAGCGACCCAAGTGGCCGACACAAACACCTGGCCCATCTAGGAGTGGCACTGCAGTGTCACGCAGGATGGCCCTTCCAAAAAACACTCCCCAAACAGCACATGACGCAAAGAAAAATAAAAGAAAAAAGAGGTGCAAGGTGGAATTGCCTTGGGCCCTCCCACCCACCCTTATGTTGTATAAACAGGACATGCACACTTTAACCAACCCATCATTTCAGTGACAGGGTCTGCCACACGACTGTGACTGAAATGACGGGTTGGTTTGGACCCCCACCAAAAAAGAAGCAATAAATCTCTCCTTGCACAAACTGGCTCTATAGAGGCAAGATGTCCACCTCATCATCATCCTCCGATTCATCACCGTGTACATCCCCCTCCTCACAGATTATCAATTCGTCCCCACTGGAATCCACCATCTCAGCTCCCTGTATACTTTGTGGAGGCAATTGCTGCTGGTCAATGTCTCCACGGAGCAATTGATTATAATTCATTTTAATGAACATCATCTTCTCCACATTTTCTGGAAGTAACCTCGTACGCCGATTGCTGACAAGGTGAGCGGCGGCACTAAACACTCTTTCGGAGTACACACTTGTGGGAGGGCAACTTAGGTAGAATAAAGCCAGTTTGTGCAAGGGCCTCCAAATTGCCTCTTTTTCCTGCCAGTATACGTACGGACTGTCTGACGTGCCTACTTGGATGCGGTCACTCATATAATCCTCCACCATTCTTTCAATGGTGAGAGAATCATATGCAGTGACAGTAGACGACATGTCCGTAATCGTTGGCAGGTCCTTCAGTCCGGACCAGATGTCAGCATCAGCAGTCGCTCCAGACTGCCCTGCATCACCGCCAGCGGGTGGGCTCGGAATTCTGAGCCTTTTCCTCGCACCCCCAATTGCGGGAGACTGTGAAGGAGGAGCTGTTGACCGATCAAGTTCCGCTTGACTTGATAATTTTCTCACCAGCAGGTCTTTGAACCCCTGCAGACTTGTGTCTGCCGGAAAGAGAGATACAACGTAGGTTTTAAATCTAGGATCGAGCACGGTGGCCAAAATGTAGTGCTCTGATTTCAACAGATTGACCACCCGTGAATCCTGGTTAAGCGAATGAAGGGCTCCATCCACAAGTCCCACATGCCTAGCGGAATCGCTCTGTCTTAGCTCCTCCTTCAATGTCTCCAGCTTCTTCTGCAAAAGCCTGATGACGGGAATGACCTGACTCAGGCTGGCAGTGTCTGAACTGACTTCACGTGTGGCAAGTTCAAAAGGTTGCAGAACCTTGCACAACGTTGAAATCATTCTCCACTGCGCTTGAGACAGGTGCATTCCACCTCCTATATCGTGGTCAGATGTATAGGCTTGAATGGCCTTTTGCTGCTCCTCCATCCTCTGAAGCATATAGAGGGTTGAATTCCACCTCGTTTCCACTTCTTGCTTCAGATGATGGCAGGGCAGGTTCAGGCGTTTTTGGTGTTGCTCCAGTCTTCTGTACGTGGTGCCTGTACGCCGAAAGTGTCCCGCAATTCTTGTGGCCACCGACAGCATCTCTTGCACGCCCCTGTCGTTTTTTAAATAATTCTGCACCACCAAATTCAAGGTATGTGCAAAACATGGGACGTGCTGGAATTTGCCCAGATATAATGCACGCACAATATTGCTGGCGTTGTCCGATGCCACAAATCCACAGGAGAGTCCAATTGGGGTAAGCCATTCTGTGATGATCTTCCTCAGTTGCCGTAAGAGGTTTTCATCTGTGTGCGTATTCTGGAAAGCGGTGATACAAAGCGTAGCCTGCCTAGGAAAGAGTTGGCGTTTGCGAGATGCTGCTACTGGTGCCGCCGCTGCTGTTCTTGCGGCGGGAGTCAATACATCTACCCAGTGGGCTGTCACAGTCATATAGTCCTGAGTCTGCCCTGCTCCACTTGTCCACATGTCCGTGGTTAAGTGGACATTGGGTACAACTGCATTTTTTAGGACACTGGTGAGTCTTTTTCTGAGGTCTGTGTACATTTTCGGTATCGCCTGCCTAGAGAAATGGAACCTAGATAGTATTTGGTACCGGGGACACAGTACCTCAATCAAGTCTATAGTTGGCTCTGAAGTAATGATGGATACCGGAACCACGTTTCTCACTGCCCAGGATGCCAAGGCCTCAGTTATCCGCTTTGCAGCAGGATGACTGCTGTGATATTTCATCTTCCTCGCAAAGGACTGTTGGACAGTCAATTGCTTGGTGGAAGTAGTAAAAATGGTCTTACGACTTCCCCTCTGGGATGACCATCGACTCCCAGCAGCAACAACAGCAGCGCCAGCAGCAGTAGGCGTTACACTCAAGGATGCATCGGAGGAATCCCAGGCAGGAGAGAACTCGTCAGAATTGCCAGTGACATGGCCTGCAGGACTATTGGCATTCCTGGGGAAGGAGGAAATTGACACTGAGGGAGTTGGTGGGGTGGTTTGCGTGAGCTTGGTTACAAGAGGAAGGGATTTACTGGTCAGTGGACTGCTTCCGCTGTCGCCCAAAGTTTTTGAACTTGTCACTGACTTATGATGAATGCGCTGCAGGTGACGTATAAGGGAGGATGTTCCGAGGTGGTTAACGTCCTTACCCCTACTTATTACAGCTTGACAAAGGCAACACACGGCTTGACACCTGTTGTCCGCATTTCTGTTGAAATACTTCCACACCGAAGAGCTGATTTTTTTTGTATTTTCACCAGGCATGTCAATGGCCATATTCCTCCCACGGACAACAGGTGTCTCGCCGGGTGCCTGACTTAAACAAACCACCTCACCATCAGAATCCTCCTTGTCAATTTCCTCCCCAGCGCCAGCAACACCCATATTCTCCTCATCCTGGTGTACTTCAACACTGACATCTTCAATCTGACTATCAGGAACTGGACTGTGGGTGCTCCTTCCAGCACTTGCAGGGGGCGTGCAAATGGTGGAAGGTGCATGCTCTTCACGTCCAGTGTTGGGAAGGTCAGGCATCGCAACCGACACAATTGGACTCTCCTTGTGGATTTGTGATTTTGAAGAACGCACAGTTCTTTGCTGTGCTTTTGCCAGCTTAAGTCTTTTCATTTTTCTAGCGAGAGGCTGAGTGCTTCCATCCTCATGTGAAGCTGAACCACTAGCCATGAAGATAGGCCAGGGCCTCAGCCGTTCCTTGCCACTCCGTGTGGTAAATGGCATATTGGCAAGTTTACGCTTCTCCTCCGACGATTTTTATTTAGATTTTTGAGTCATTTTTTTACTGATCTTTTGTGTTTTGGATTTTACATGCTCTGTACTATGACATTGGGCATCGGCCTTGGGAGACGACGTTGATGGAATTTCATCGTCTCGGCCATGACTAGTGGCAGCAGCTTCAGCACGAGGTGGAAGTGGATCTTGATCTTTCCCTATTTTTGGAACCTCAACATTTTTGTTCTCCATATTTTAATAGGCACAACTAAAAGGCACCTCAGGTAAACAATGGAGATGGATGGATACTAGTATACTTATGGATGACGAGTGACTGACGACACAGAGGTAGCTACAGCCGTGGACTACTGTACTGCGTCTGCTAGTATAGAGATGATAATTAATGATATAAAAAAAAATATATATATAACTACTGTAGGTATATATAATATAATGACGGACCTGGTGGACACTGTCAGCAGACTGCTAAACTACTAGTATGAAGAAGATAGAAAAAAACTTCCACCACAGGTAGGTAGGTATACAATTATGGACGAGCACTGACGACACAGAGATAGCCACAGCCGTGGCCTACCGTACTGCGTCTGCTAGTATAGAGATGATAATTAATGATATAAAAAAAAATATATATAACTACTGTAGGTATATATAATATAATGACGGACCTGGTGGACACTGTCAGCAGACTGCTAAACTACTAGTATGAAGAAGATAGAAAAAAAAAACCACCACAGTTAGGTATACAATTATGGACGAGTGACGACACAGAGGTAGGTACAGCCGTGGACTACCGTACTGCGTCTGCTAGTATAGATAATATACTAAATATATTACTACTGTAGGTATATAATATAATGACGGACCTGGTGGACACTGTCAGCAGACTCCTAAACTACTAGTATGAAGAAGATAGAAAAAAAAACCCCACCACAGGTAGGTATACAATTATGGACGAGCACTGACGACACAGAGGTAGGTACAGCCGTGGACTACCGTACTGCATCTGCTAGTATAGATAATATAATAAATATATTACTACTGTAGGTATATAATATAATGACGGACCTGGTGGACACTGTCAGCAGACTGCTAAACTGCTAGTATGAAGAAGATAAAAAAAAACCCCACCACAGGTAGGTAGGTATACAATTATGGACGAGCACTGACGACACAGAGATAGCCACAGCCGTGGACTACCGTACTGCGTCTGCTAGTATAGATAATATAATAAATATATTACTACTGTAGGTATATAATATAATGATGGACCTGGTGGACACTGTCAGTAGACTCCTAAACTACTAGTATGAAGAAGATAGAAAAAAAAAAACCACCACAGGTAGGTAGGTATACAATTATGGACGAGCACTGACGACACAGAGATAGCCACAGCCGTGGACTACCGTACTGCGTCTGCTAATATAGAGATGATAAAGATGAAAAAAAATATATAACACTACTGCAGGTAAATATTTATATAATATATGTATGACGGACCTGCTGGACACTGTCAGCAGAATGCATTTATAGAATAAAAAAAAAACACCACAGGAGTGTTTAACTTTTTCAGGCAGACAATATACTGGTGGTCACACTGGCAGCAAAAGTGTGCACTGTACTCCTGCTATAACTGCTCCCCAGTCTCCCCCACAATTAAGCTGTGTGAGCAGTGAGCACTCAGCACAGTCAGATATACATAGATGATATATCATGCAGCACACTGAGGCTGAGCACAGATATGGTATGTGTATCGTTTTTTTTCAGGCAGAGAACGGATTATAAATAATAAAACTGGTGGTCACTATCAGCAAAACTCTGCACTACTGAGTACTCCTGACAAGTTCAACTGCTCCCCAAATTAGTAGTAAATCAAATGTCACTCGTCTCTATCTTCTAATCTAAACGGAGAGGACGCCAGCCACGTCCTCTCCCTATCAATCTCAATGCACGTGTGAAAATGGCGGCGACGCGCGGCTCCTTATATAGAATCCAAGTCTCGTGAGAATCCGACAGCGGGATGATGACGTTCGGGCGCGCTCGGGTTAACCGAGCAAGGCGAGAGGATCCGAGTCTGCTCGGACCCGAGCAAAAAAGGGTGAAGCTCGGGCGGGTTCGGATTCCGAGGAACCGAACCCGCTCATCTCTTATGGCCACCCAGCATGACGCCTCCCTTCTTGACCATGCTGTAATTGCAGTCGCACTGCAGTTCAGCGTGATCATAAAAAATGGTGTAGCCTCCTGCTGGTGCAGACTGTATGTGCGCGCAGGAAGCCGCCACCATTTTTGTGATCACAGCGGCTGAATGTGATGTCATACAGCTGCTGTGACCACGCCCCCTGTGTCTCCTCCATTGCAGACCCCATTTTGAAGCCTTGCCCCCGCACCGCTCCATCCCTGACTTGGAAATGGAGTGTTGCTGACCCCCCTCTCCCCCCCTGCCCCGATTGACAGGCAGAGGCGATCGCATTCTCTGTGGGGTGCTGCAGAAAATGCAGGCACATGCGTATGCTCTTAGCAATTTTTGCAGTTGGATCACTTATTGTGATTGCAATCCAACCTGAATCAGGCCCTATTACCTATCACAATGCGCTGCGGGCAGTACAAAATTGGTTTAATATAGGAGAAAACCCCCCAGACCTGTGCTCCTTAACTGTACCTGGTGGCTAGTGGAGCGGCTGCCCAGTAATCAGTGTCCACGCCAGTGCGCACACGGTCCACCCCCTACGGCCACGCTCCCCTTCATCAGCGGCCTCGTGATCCGGAAGGGCGGTGTGTGTGTGACTGACCTTAGGAAGAATCCGGAGCCTCCGCTGCAGTGACCCAGCAACCAGGGCACGGGAGTATACAGTGCCGCTGGGAGTGATGAAGCTGCAGTAAAGATGTCTATTAGACCTAGCCTGCTGCAGCCCTTGTAGATTCTCATAAAACAAGTTCTTCTTTTCTTGTCAAAATGAATAGCTAAGAATTGGCTTCCTGAGGCAGGCCCCTGTTAAGTGGCCTGCTACTGAAGGCACCAACTACAAACTGAGCTCCCTGTTCATGGAAGCGGGGTTATAGAGGAGGATGCGCTGAGCATCTTGGGAACAGTCAAAAGCTTTGAGTCGGTTGGTGCCTCAGATCAAGATCCTACTCTACACCCCAATGTGAATCCTTGTGGAGTCCTGTGTACCCCACAGAAGAAATTAATGTGTCACACCCATTGGCATCAACCTTAGAATAGCTGCTGATGGGCACAATTGAGAAAGGAAGGGGGGGGGGGGACATTTGAATCCAGCACATAGATGCAATTCAAATATGTAATTTGTACCTTCCTATTTTAAAATATAATGGATGAACTTCACCCTGTGAGAACAATCTTCATGATCAAGAGATCTCATATGCAAAATAAGTATGAGTTGGGATAGGGCTGGGGAGGGTGGCTGCTCGGGCAGCCCCTCCCCCATCAAGTTAAGGAGATTCAACTGAGGAAGCACAAGGGAACTCTCGTCTGGGGACAACAACTGCAGGGAGACCACATCTTTTCAGATGAACATGGGAGGGCGGAAGGCTGCCTAATACTGAAGCACCATCAAATATCAAACCATATGCAACAACTAGTACAAGCATTCCTGGGGGAAGGTCTGCAGCAGACGGATTTGCATACGGTGATGTCATCCAAGCAGTGGGCCAAAGTTGGCTGGAACCCTCATCTGCATATGAAAAGAGAAAAGGGGCATGCAGGGCATGGCGGCCTTTTGCGGTGCTTGGATGACCCCTAGTTCGCATTAAACACCCCCACCCTCCTTTGGTGTGGGGCTCATGTTGGCTATGCCCCAGCCCCTGAAGCATTCAAGCTGATTTCTTGCAGCAGCTGGGCACTGTAACAGCTCCAGAGCTGCTCTGTAAGGCAACTAAAAGGGTGTGGGCCCTGCAGCACTACCTGTAGTTCGCATTGTGCGTTGGAAGGCACAAAGTAAGCAGACGGGAGAAGTCAGGATAGTGCGCAAGGGCATAGAAGGGAGTGGCTCCAGAAAAGAGAAGTGGAAACAGACAGCAAACTAGGCTGGAGAGAGACCTGAGACAAAGAGATCTGAATTATACGAGAGCCGACCAGGGGAAACACAAATTATGCAATCAAGTTTCCCACATTTGGGGAAATCACAGGAGCAGCACACCCAGAGTGCAATGGGTGAGCCTTGCCCTGGGAGAAGCACCTTCATGATCATAGTATCTCACCTGGCAGGTAAGTAGGAGTTGGGCTAGAGCTGGGGAGGGTCACTGCTCGGGCACCCCCCTGTCAAGTGAAGGAGATCCAACTGAGGCAGCACAAGGGAACTCTCGAAAGAAGAACAAGGCTAGAGGAATATATGAGACAAAGAAATCTGACTTTTACCAGAGCTGACCAGAGGAAAACACAAACACAGTCCCCCACTACCACAAAAAATGCAGGCGAGTTTCCCACATTTGGGGAAATCACAGGGGTCAGCATACCCAGAATGCAATGAATGAACCTCACCCTGGGTGAACAATCTTCATGACCATGGTGTCTCCTATGCAAAATAAGTATGATTTGGGATAGGGCTGGGAGGGCCGCTGCTCAGGCACATCTCTGTCAAGTAAAGGAGATTCAACTGAGGCAGCACAAGGGAACTCTCATCTGGGGACAACAACTGCAGGGAGAACACATATTTTCAGATGAACATGGGAGGGCAGAAGGCTGCCTAATACTGAAGCACCCCCAAACAACAAACCAAATGCAACAACTAGTGCAAGCATTCCTGGGGCAAGGCCTGCAGCAGATGGATTTGCATATGGTGATGTCATCCAAGCAGTGGGTCAAAGTTGGCTTCAACCCTCATCTGCATATGAAAAGAGAAAAGGGGCGTGCAGGGCATGGCGGCCTTTTGCGGTGCTTGGATTACCCCTAGTTCGCATTAAACACCCCCACCCACCTTTGGTGTGGGGCTCATGTTGGCCATGCCCCATCCCCTGAAGCATTCAAGCTGATTTCTTGCAGCAGCTGGGCACTGTAACAGCTCCAGAGCTGCTCTTTAAGGCAAGTAAAAGATTGTGTGGGCCCTGCAGCACTACCTGTAGTTTGCATTGTGCATTGGAAGGCACAAAGTAAGCAGACGGGAGGAGAAGTCAGGATAGTGCACAAGGGTATAGAAGGGAGGGGCTCAAGATAAAAGAAGTGGAAACAGACAGCAAACTAGGCTGGAGAAAGACCTGAGACAAAGAGATCTGAATTATACGAGAGCCGACCAGAGGAAACACAAATTATGCAGTCAAGTGTCCCACATTTGGGGAAATCGTAGGAGCAGCACACCCAGAGTGCAATGGGTGAGCCTTGCCCTGGGAGAAGCACCTTCCTGATCATAGTATCTCACCTGGCAGGTAAGTAGGAGTTGGGCTAGAGCTGGGGAGGGTCGCTGCTCGGGCACCCCCCTGTCAAGTGAAGGAGATCCACCTGAGGCAGCACAAGGGAACTCTCGAAAGAAGAACAAGGCTAGAGGAAAATCTGAGACAAAGAAATCTGAGTTTTAACAGAGCTGACCAGAGGAAAGCACAAACACAGTCCCCCACTACCACAAATAATGCAGTCGAGTTTCCCACATTTGGGTAAATCACAGGGGTCAGCATACCCAAAATGCAATGAATGAACCTCACCCTGGGAGAACAATCTTCATGACCATGGTATCTCCTATGCAAAATAAGTATGATTTGGGATAGGGCTGGGGAGGGCCGCTGCTCATGCACATCTCTGTCAAGTAAAGGAGATTCAACTGAGGCAGCACAAGGGAACTCTCATCTGGGGACAACAACTGCAGGGAGAACACATATTTTCAGATGAACATGGGAGGGCAGAAGGCTGCCTAATACTGAAGCACCCCCAAACAACAAACCAAATGCAACAACTAGTGCAAGCATTCCTGGGGGAAGTTCTGCAGAAGACGGATTTGCATACGGTGATGTCATCCAAGCAGTGGGCCAAAGTTGGCTGGAACCCTCATCTGCATATGAAAAGAGAAAAGGGGTATGCAGGGCATGGCGGCCTTTTGCGGCGCTTGGATGACCCTTAGTTCGCATTAAACACCCCCACCCTCCTTCGGTGTGGGGCTCATGTTGGCCATGCCCCATCCCCTGAAGCATTCAAGCTGATTTCTTGCAGCAGCTTGGCACTGTATCAGCTCCAGAGCTGCTCTGTAAGGCAAGTAAAAGGGTGTGGGCCCTGCAGCACTACCTGTAGTTTGCATTGTGCATTGGAAGGCACAAAGTAAGCAGACAGGAGGAGAAGTCAGGATAGTGCACAAGGGTATAAAAGCGAGTTTCCCACATTTGGGAAAATCACAGGGGTCAGCATACCCAGAATGCAATGAATGAACCTCACCCTGGGAGAACAATCTTCATGACCATGGTATCTCCTATGCAAAATAAGTATGATTTGGGATAGGGCTGGGGAGGGCCGCTGCTCAGGCACATCTCTGTCAAGTAAAGGAGATTCAACTGAGGCAGCACAAGGGAACTCTCATCTGGGGACAACAACTGCAGGGAGAACACATATTTTCAGATAAAAATCTTGGTCATGCTCTGGTTTCTCTTCAGAACGAACAAATCTTTCGCCTTTTATTAAAGATTTCCGTGGAGAGGAGCAAAACCGAGTTTTATCTCAATTTTTGCATGCCCCATCTTTTTGGGGTTTCTTTTATCGGTTAAAAGATAGAATGAGTGTGCTTTAATGTAAGCTCATTTGCATAGAAATGACAGTAAATGTTTGTTTCTTTTCAAACAGAACTTTCTTGACCATGCTACTTGCTTGAAAGATCTGGGAGCACATGGAATACAGTACAAACCATGCTTATAGCAAGGAGAAGCCAGGTGAGAAATCTGCTTACTTTCAAGTTGGGCGCTCACTTTGATCTGAATGAGGACTGCTGGCACAGCATTTAGGCGACAGGTGGAATCTTGGTCATGCTCTGGTTTCTCTTCAGAACGAACAAATCTTTCGCCTTTTATTAAAGATTTCTGTGGAGAGGAGCAAAACTGAGTTTTATCTCAATTTTTGCATGCCCCATATTATTGGGGTTTCTTTTATCAGTTTCTTGTTAGCTTTAATGTAAGTTTATTTGCATAACAATGACTATAAATGTCTGTTTCTTTTCAAGCAGAACTTTCTTGACCATTCTAATTGCTTGAAAGATCTGGGAGCACATGGAAAAGAGTACAAACCATGCTTATAGCAAGGGGAAGCCTGGTGAGAAATCTGCTTTCTTTCTTTCAAATTGGGTGCTCACTTTGCGCTGAATGAGGACTGCTGGCATGGCACTCAGGCGACAGGTGGAATCTTAGTCATACTCTGGTTTCTCTTCAAAACGAACAGATCTTTCGCCTTTTACTAAAGATTTCCGTGGAGAGGAGCAAAACTGAGTTTTATCTCAATTTTTGCATGCTCCGTCTTATTGGGGTTTCTTTTATCGGTTTAAAGATAGAACGAGTGTGCTTTAATGTAAGCTCATTTGCATAGAAATGACAGTAAATGTTTGTTTCTTTTCAAACAGAACTTTCTTGACTATACTAAATGCTTGAAAGATCTGGGAGCACATGGAAAAGAGTACAAACCATGTTTATAGCAAGGGGAAGCCTGGTGAGAAATCTGCTTTCTTTCTTTCAAATTGGGTGCTCACTTTGAGCTGAATGAGGACTGCTGGCATGGCACTCAGGCGACAGGTGGAATCTTGGTCATGTTCTGGTTTCTCTTCAGAACGAACAAATCTTTCGCCTTTTACTAAAGATTTCCGTGGAGAGGAGCAAAACTGAGTTTTATCTCAATTTTTGCATGCCCCATCTTATTGGGATTTTATTTTATCGGTTTAAAGATAGAACGAGTGTGCTTTAATGTAAGCTCATTTGCATAGAAATGACAGTAAATGTTTGTTTCTTTTCAAACAGAACTTTCTTGACCACACTAATTGCTTGAAAGATCTGGGAGCACATGGAAAAGAGTACAAACCATGTTTATAGCAAGGGGAAGCCTGGTGAGAAATCTGCTTTCTTTCTTTCAAATTGGGTGCTCACTTTGAGCTGAATGAGGATTGCTGGCATGGCACTCAGGCGACAGGTGGAATCTTGGTCATGCTCTGGTTTCTCTTCAAAACGAACAGATCTTTCGCCTTTTACTAAAGATTTCCGTGGAGAGGAGCAAAACTGAGTTTTATCTCAATTTTTGCATGCTCCGTCTTATTGGGGTTTCTTTTATCGGTTTAAAGATAGAACGAGTGTGCTTTAATGTAAGCTCATTTGCATAGAAATGACAGTAAATGTTTGTTTCTTTTCAAACAGAACTTTCTTGACTATACTAATTGCTTGAAAGATCTGGGAGCACATAGAAAAGAGTACAAACCATGTTTATAGCAAGGGGAAGCCTGGTGAGAAATCTGCTTTCTTTCATTCAAATTGGGTGCTCACTTTCAGCTGAATGAGAACTGCTGGCATGGCACTCAGGCGACAGGTGGCATCTTGGTCATGCTCTGGTTTCTCTTCAGAACTAACAAATATTTCGCCTTTTATTAAAGATTTCCGTGGAGAGGAGCAAAACTGAGTTTTATCTCAATTTTTGCATGCCCCATATTATTGGGGTTTCTTTTATCAGTTTAAAGACAGAACGAGTGTGCTTTCTTGTTAGCTTTAATGTAAGTTTATTTGCATAACAATGACAGTAAATGTTGTTTCTTTTCAAACAGAACTTTCTTGACCATGCTACTTGCTTAAAGGTCTGGGAGCACATGGAAAACAGTACAAACCATGCAGTATCACAAGAGCCTTTATTTGATCTTTCATGAAGATAGAGCAGAATTGAGGACACGTCAACAATTTCTGCCGAAGGTGGTTCATCTTTCCACATGGTGCCTTTGGCCACTGACACCTTCGTTGAGTCAAAGTCTCTGGCTGTGGTCAGAACTTTGAAAATGTATGTCACCAGAACGGTTCAGATTAGGAAAACAGAGGCTCTGTTTGTCCTGTATGCTCCCAACAGGATTTGGTGTCCTGCTTCCATGCAGACCATTATGCGCTGGATCTGTGGTAAGATTCAGCATGCTCGTTCCACGGCAGGATTGCCGTTACTGAAGTAGGTGAAGACCCATTCTACTAGAAAGGTGGGTTCATCCTTGGCAGCTGGTCGGGGAGTCTCGGCATTGCAACTTTGCCGAGCAGCTATTTAGTAAACACTTTTGCTAAGTTTTACAAGTTTGATACCTTGGCTGATGATAACCTTAAGTTGGGTCATTCGGTGCTGCAGAGTCGTACGCACTCTCCCACCCGTTCAAGAGCTTTGGTATAACCCCATGGTTCTTAATGTGACCCCAGCATCCTCTAGGTCGTATGAGAAAATAGGATTTTAATACCTACCGGTAAATCCTTTTCTCTTAGTCTGTAGAGGATGCTGGGCACCCGTCCCAGTCCATACTGTGTCTGCAGTTATTACTTGTGGTTATACACATGTTGTGTTATGGTTCTGGTCAGCTTTTTGCTGCAATTGTTCATGCCGTTGGCTTGTGTTCTGTTGAATGCCACGTTCTGCGGCATGTTTAAGGTGTGAGCTGGTAAGATGCTCACCTTAGTTTAACAATAAATCCTTTCCTCGAAATGTCCGTCTCCCTGGGCACAGTTCCTATAACTGGAGTCTGGAGGAGGGGCATAGAGGGAGGAGCCAGTTCACACCCTTTGAAAGTCTTAAAGTGCACATGTCTCTTGCGGATCCCGTCTATACCCCATGGTTCTTAATGTGACCCCAGCATCCTCTACGGACTAAGAGAAAATAATGCCCTTGCGCACTATCCTGACTTCTCCTCCCGTCTGCTTACTTTGTGCCTTCCAACGCACAATGCGAACTACAGGTGGTGCTGCAGGGCCCACACCCTTTTACTTGCCTTACAGAACAGCTCTGGAGCTGTTACAGTGCCCAGCTGCTGCAAGAAATCAGCTTGAATGCTTCAGGGGATGGGGCATGGCCAACATGAGCCCCACACCAAAGGAGGGTGGGGGTGTTTAATGTGAACTAGGGGTCATCCAAGCACTGCAAAAGGCCGCCATGCCCTGCATGCCCCTTTTCTCTTTTCATATGCAGATGAGGGTTCCAGTCAACTTTGGCCCACTGCTTGGATAACATCACCGTATGCAAATCCGTCTGCTGCAGACCTTCCCCCAGGAATGCTTGTACTAGTTGTTGCATATGGTGCTTCAGTATTAGGCAGCCTTCCGCCCTCCCATGTTCATCTGAAAAGATGTGGTCTCCCTGCAGTTGTTGTCCCCAGACGAGAGTTCCCTTGTGCTTCCTCAGTTGAATCTCCTTAACTTGACGGGGGAGGTGCTGCCCGAGCAGCCCTCCCCAGCCCTATCCCAACTCATATTTATTTTGCATATGAGATCTCTTGATCATGAAGATTGTTCTCACAGGGTGAGGTTCATCCATTATATTTTAAAATAGGAAGGTACGAATTACATATTTGAATTGCATCTATGTGCTGGATTCAAATGTCCCCCCCCCTTCCTTTCTCAATTGTGCCCGTCAGCAGCTATTCTAAGGTTGCTGCCAATGGGTGTGACACATTAATTTTAGTGGAGGAAAGTGCAGTGCACCAAAACATAAGCTGACACAATCATGGAGAATGCGCCAGCATATATGCTCTTCTATCTATATTTTGCAAACCTGCTCTTGTCCCCTCCAGCTGCTCTATGTAGATTTAACGTCTGGCAAGGTGCATAACCCACTGACAAGCAGGAACACTCCTGCATGAGTTTTCTCTCTCACTAGCTGGATGATACACAATCATTTGCATGCGCTCCACTTCCGACACACCACCCACCCAACCACCCAGTCACCAGAGCCACCCACAAGCCAACTGGCTCCGTGATTTAATTTGCACAGTGTAGTCATCCAGGCAGCATGTCCTTCTCAATGGAAGGATCTCTGGTTCCATGGAATCTTCCGCATTGGAATGCTGCGGAACAAAAAGGATTTAAATATTCAGCTTGCTAGCATTCAATGTACCTGCGGCTTGGCTCTAGCACATGGGTCTTCATCCTGTGGCCCTCCAGCTGCTGTGAAACTACACATCCCAGCATGCCCTGCCACAGTTTTGCTATTAAGGTATGCTAAAACTGAGGCAGGGCATGCTGGGATGTGTAGTTCCACAGCAGCTGGAGGGTCGCAGGTTGAAGACCCATGTTTTAGCATGCCTGTTCTATGATGCATGTTCCATGATGTCACAATCAGCTTGGAATGGGGTGTCTAGCAGGCATTTGCTGACAGCCACTTGAGGGAGACACACATCAGGAGATGCAGCATATCGGAGGTCTTCGATGCCTTTCCAGCAAATGCACACCACCTGCTGCTGGTCTGGACACAAAACAATGCCCACAATCGAAGTCCCAAAATGCCCAACTACAGGATTCATGTAAGTAGTGAATTTAGGAATGAATTTAGAAGTAGGAAATTAAGTTAGTTCACAAGTACATTCAAATTCAGATCTAAAGACTAAACACAAAACACAAAATAAGACTCCACAGAGCAATTATCAGGTGTCTTTATTAATTGTTGCATTTAAAAAATCAAGCAATTAGGGAGCACAATGTTGCGACAATGTAACCCTATTTGCAAAATAGTACTAAATAAGTTTGTCGATGTAAGACATTTGCAAAGGCGCAAACAAAACACGCTGGAAAATGCAACTGAATCTGTTTTTGGAGGTTAGAAAAGATGCAGGATCAAGTAGCTCCATGGGTAGGGTGTTTGATTAGAATTCAACAGGTTATAGGTTTGAATCCTGGGTATGATAGTTTGAGGTGTTATTTAATAAAGCATGTTTATATATTAGTCACACATGGCTTACTTGTACAAATGGCATGTCACCAGTTAGTGCTGACTGCTGATATGCCATTTGCACTAAAACAAATTAAAATGGTAAAAGTTATTGTCCTTTAAGTAAAAATAAAAGCTAAAATATCAATCCCAGTTTTGGATTACTTTAATGAACAAAAAAAAAATGCATATAGCAAAGGATAGTTTCAATCTGCCTACCTCTGGGTTATGGACCCAGCATGCTTCCATTACAGTACTCTGCTGCACATGTAAGTGCAAGAGATCCTGAAGCACTCACTCATCATGGGAAAGTACCAATGTGTTTCTTCATTGGTTGATGGAAGAAACATCTTACAAAAACTCTCCACATTATTGACTTTTTAAAATGTTTCTAGGAATCGTTCTAGATGAATGCTTATTAGCCTTTGTCAGTATGGACTTTTACAAAGTGTTGCTGTGGCGCAATCAGTTACTGTGTAAGGCTATTAACCAAAAGGTTGGTGGTTCAATCCCACCCAGGGACGTAATTGACCTTGTTATCAGATTTTGGTGATCTTTAAGTAGACAAGTGAAAATTTCAAACCCCCTCTTATGGTGTAGGGTACCTGGCCTTCTCTGATGTAATCAGAGTTAGATTTGATTCAGTGATTTTATAAAAACAGCTAGGAAGCACAATTTAGCAGTGGGTTGCAGAGA
The DNA here is from genome assembly GCF_028390025.1 of Pseudophryne corroboree. Classification (NCBI taxonomy): domain Eukaryota; kingdom Metazoa; phylum Chordata; class Amphibia; order Anura; family Myobatrachidae; genus Pseudophryne; species Pseudophryne corroboree. Next base: position 46,055 of record NW_026970183.1, on the reverse strand, counting down.
AAAAGAAATATGCTGGCAAAAAAATCCAATTGAGTGATTAAACAGCTTTTCATTTTCTGGCTTTATTTTTATGCTAACAAATTTGTTCTCTGAAAAGTGTCCACAAAGCCAAGTTTCTGATTAACACATTTGTAGGGATGGTTTTTAACCTATTACTAAATTAAACTTGCTTCATTGGAAAGGCAGCAAGATGCATCCTCATTTCAATATCTACTGAAATAATACAGGTTGACACCAGGAAACATTAACGCCACTGCATCCTTTGTGCTTTCTCATGTGGAAGTCTGTTTAATGTGAAAACAAGGTGATATCTAATTAGCACACAGGTAAGGAATTAAGAAAATCTTTATTTAAGGGTGAAGATGTTTCTCACAAAATCGTTGCCCCAATGCATCATTGAAATTCAAGCTGGAAAGATGATTTTAATATATCACTTGTACATTTTGTATTGCTCTTCTGGTGACAATGTAGTTTGTTTTTGTCAATTACCATTTTAATAATCGGGTAAAGAAAATTAAGTGGATTTTTGAAAGAAAACAATACTGTCAATATACTATTAAAACAAATGAAAATGGTAAAAGTTATTGTACTTTAAGTAAAAATAAAAGAGCAAAAATATCAATCCCAGTTTTGGATTACTTTAATTAACAAAAAAAAAACGCATATAGCAGAGGATAGTTTCAATCTGCCTACCTCTGGGCTATGGACCCAGCATGCTTCCATTACAGTACTCTGCTGCACATGTAATTGCAAGAGATCCTGAAGCACTCACTCATCATGGGAAAGTACCAATGTGTTTCTTCATTGGTTGATGGAAGAAACATCTTACAAAAACTCTCCAGATTATTGACTATTTAAAGTTTTTCTAGGAAACGTTCTAGATGAATGCTTATTAGCCTTTGTCAGTATGTACTTTTGCAAAGTGTCGCTGTGGCGCAATCAGTTAGTGTGTACAGCTATTAACCAAAAGGTTGGTGGTTCAATCCCACCCAGGGATGTAATTGACCTTGTTATCAGATTTTGGTGATCTTTAAGTAGACAAGTCAAAATTTCAAAAACCCCTGTTATGGTGTAGGGTACCTGGCCTTCTCTGATGTAATCAGAGTTAGATTTGATTCAGTGATTTTATAAAAACAGCTAGGAAGCACAATTTAGCAGTGGTTTGCAGAGAAAAAGAAATATGCTGGCAAAAAAATCAAATTGAGTGATTAAACAGCTCTTCATTTTCTGGCTTTATTTTTATGCTAACAAATTTGTTCTCTGAAAAGTGTCCACAAAGCCAAGTATCTGATTAACATCTTTGTAGGGATGGTTTTTCACCTATTACTAAATTAAACTTGCTTCATTGGAAAGGCAGCAAGATGCATCCTCATTTCAATATCTACTGAAATAATACAGGTTGACACCAGGAAACATTAACGCCACTGCATCCTTGCTGCTTTCTCATGTGGAAGTCTGTTTAATGTGAAAACAAGGTGATATCTAATTAGCACACAGGTAAGGAATTAAGAAAATCTTTATTTAAGGGTGAAGATGTTTCTCACAAAATCGTTGCCCCAATGCATCATTGAAATTCAAGCTGGAAAGATGATTTTAATATATCACTTGTACATTTTGTATTGCTCTTCTGGTGACAATGTAGTTTGTTTTTGTCAATTACCATTTTAATAATAGGGTAAAGAAAATTAAGTGGATTTTTGAAAGAAAACAATACTGTCAATATACTATTAAAACAAATTAAAATGGTAAAAGTTATTGTACTTTAAGTAAAAATAAAAGAGCAAAAATATCAATCCCAGTTTTGGATTACTTTAATTAACAAAAAAAAAATGCATATAGCAGAGGATAGTTTCAATCTGCCTACCTCTGGGTTAAGGGGCCCAGCATGCTTCCATTGCAGTACTCTGCTGCACATGTAAGTGCAAGAGATCCTGAAGCACTCACTCATCATGGGAAAGTACCAATGCGTTTCTTCATTGGTTGATGGAAGAAACATTTTACAAAAACTCTCCAGATTATTGACTTTTTAAAGTTTTCTAGGAAACGTTCTAGATGAATGCTTATTAACCTTTGTCAGTATGTACTTTTGCAAAGTGTCTCGGTGGTGCAATCGGTTAGTGTGTTTGGTTATTAACCAAAGGGTTGGTGGTTCAATCCCACCCAGGGATGTTATTGACCTTGTCATCAGATTTTGGTGATCTTTAAGTAGACAAGTCAAAATTTCAAACCCCCTCTTATGGTGTAGGGTACCTGGCCTTCTCTGATGTAATCAGAGTTAGATTTGATTAAGTGATTTTATAAAAGAACAGCTAGGAAGCACAACTTAGCAGTGGGTTGCAGAGAAAAAGAAATACGCTTGCAGAAAAATCCAATTGAGTGATTAAACAGCTCTTCATTTTCTGGCTTTATTTTTATGCTAACTAATTTGTTCTCTGAAAAGTGTCCACAAAGCCAAGTATCTGATTAACACCTTTGTAGGGATGGTTTTTCACCTATTACTAAATTAAACTTGCTTCATTGGAAAGGCAGCAAGTGATGTCATCCAAGCAGTGGGTCAAAGTTTGCTTCAACCCTCGTCTGCTTATGAAAAGAGAAAAGGGATATGCAGGGCATGGCGGCCTTTTGCGACGCTTGGATGACCCCTAGTTCGCATTAAACACCCCCACCCTCCTTCGGTGTGGGGCTCATGTTGGCCATGCCCCAGCCCCTGAAGCATTCAAGCTGATTTCTTGCAGCAGCTGGGTACTGTAACAGCTCCAGAGCTGCTCTGTAAGGCAAGTAAAAGGGTGTGGGCCCTGCAGCACTACCTGTAGTTTGCATTGTGCATTGGAAGGCACAAAGTAAGCAGACGGGAGGAGAAGTCAGGATAGTGCACAAGGTTATAGAAGGGAGGGGCTCAAGAAAAGAGAAGTGGAAACAGACAGCATACTAGGCTGGAGAGAGACCTGAGACAAAGAGATCTGAATTATACGAGAGCCGTCCAGGGGAAACACAAATTATGCAGTCAAGTTTCCCACATTTGGGGAAATCGCAAGGGGCAGCACACCCAGAGTGCAATGGGTGAGCCTTGCCCTGGGAGAAGCACCTTCATGATCATAGTATCTCACCTGGCAGGTTAGTAGGAGTTGGGCTAGAGCTGGGGAGGGTCGCTGCTCGGGCACTACCTTTCAAGTGAAGGAGATCCAACTGAGGCAGCACAAGGGAACTCTCAAAAGAAGAACAAGGCTAGAGGAAGATCTGAGACAAAGAAATCTGACTTTACCAGAGCTGACCAGAGGAAAGCACAAACACAGTCCACCACTACCACAAATAATGCAGTCGAGTTTCCCACATTTGGGGAAATCACAGGGGTCAGCATACACAGAATGCAATGAATGAACCTCACCCTGGGAAAACAATCTTCATGACAATAGTATCTCCTATGCAAAATAAGTATGATTTGGGATAGGGCTGTGGAGGGCCGCTGCTCAGGCACATCTCTGTCAAGTAAAGGAGATTCAACTGAGGCAGCACAAGGGAACTCTCATCTGGGGACAACAACTGCAGGGAGAACACATATTTTCAGATGAACATGGGGTGGCAGAAGGCTGCCTAATACTGAAGCACCCCCAAACAACAAACCAAATGCAACAACTAGTGCAAGCATTCCTGGGGGATGGCCTGCAGCAGATGGATTTGAATATGGTGATGTCATCCAAGCAGTGGGTCAAAGTTGGCTTCAACCCTTGTCTGCATATGAAAAGAGAAAAGGAGCGTGCAGGGCATGGAGGCCTTTTGTGGTGCTTGGATGACCCCTAGTTCGCATTAAGCACCCCCACCCTCCTTCGGTGTGGGGCTCATGTTGGCCATTCCCCAGCCCCTGAAGCATTCAAGCTGATTTCTTGCAGCAGCTGGGCACTGTAACAGCTCCAGAGCTGCTCTGTAAAGCAAGTAAAAGGGTGTGGGCCCTGCAGCACTACCCGTAGTTTGCATTGTGCATTGGGAGGCACAAAGTAAGCAGACGGGAGGAGAAGTCAGGATAGTGCACAAGGGTATAGAAGGGAGGGGCTCAAGAAAAAAGAAGTGGAACCAGACAGCAAACTAGGCTGGAGAGAGACCTGAGACAAAGAGATCTGAATTACATGAGAGCCGACCAGGGAAAACTCAAATTATGCAGTCAAGTTTCCCACATTTGGGGAAATCGCAGGGGCAGCACACCCAGAGTGCAATGGGTGAGCCTTGCCCTGGGAGAAGCAACTTCATGATCATAGTATCTCACCTGGCAGGTAAGTAGGAGTTGGGCTAGAGCTGGGGAGGGTCGCTGCTCGGGCACCCCCCTGTCAAGTGAAGGAGATCCAACTGAGGCAGCACAAGGGAACTCTCGAAAGAAGAACAAGGCTAGAGGAAGATCTGAGACAAAGAAATCTGAATTTTACCAGAGCTGACCAGAGGAAAGCACAAATACAGTCCCCCACTACCACAAATAATGCAGTCGAGTTTCCCACATTTGGGGAAATCACAGGGGTCAGCATACCCAGAATGCAATGAATGAACCTCACCCTGGGAAAACAATCTTCATGACAATAGTATCTCCTATGCAAAATAAGTATGATTTGGGATAGGGCTGGGGAGGGCCGCTGCTCAGGCACATCTCTGTCAAGTAAAGGAGATTCAACTGAGGCAGCACAAGGGAACTCTCATCTGGGGACAACAACTGCAGGGAGAACACATATTTTCAGATGAACATGGGGTGGCAGAAGGCTGCCTAATACTGAAGCACCCCCAAACAACAAACCAAATGCAACAACTAGTGCAAGCATTCCTGGGGGATGGCCTGCAGCAGATGGATTTGAATATGGTGATGTCATCCAAGCAGTGGGTCAAAGTTGGCTTCAACCCTTGTCTGCATATGAAAAGAGAAAAGGAGCGTGCAGGGCATGGAGGCCTTTTGTGGTGCTTGGATGACCCCTAGTTCGCATTAAGCACCCCCACCCTCCTTCGGTGTGGGGCTCATGTTGGCCATTCCCCAGCCCCTGAAGCATTCAAGCTGATTTCTTGCAGCAGCTGGGCACTGTAACAGCTCCAGAGCTGCTCTGTAAAGCAAGTAAAAGGGTGTGGGCCCTGCAGCACTACCCGTAGTTTGCATTGTGCATTGGGAGGCACAAAGTAAGCAGACGGGAGGAGAAGTCAGGATAGTGCACAAGGGTATAGAAGGGAGGGGCTCAAGAAAAAAGAAGTGGAACCAGACAGCAAACTAGGCTGGAGAGAGACCTGAGACAAAGAGATCTGAATTACATGAGAGCCGACCAGGGAAAACTCAAATTATGCAGTCAAGTTTCCCACATTTGGGGAAATCGCAGGGGCAGCACACCCAGAGTGCAATGGGTGAGCCTTGCCCTGGGAGAAGCAACTTCATGATCATGGTATCTCACCTGGCAGGTAAGTAGGAGTTGGGCTAGAGCTGGGGAGGGTCGCTGCTCGGGCACCCCCCTGTCAAGTGAAGGAGATCCAACTGAGGCAGCACAAGGGAACTCTCGAAAGAAGAACAAGGCTAGAGGAAGATCTGAGACAAAGAAATCTGAATTTTACCAGAGCTGACCAGAGGAAAGCACAAATACAGTCCCCCACTACCACAAATAATGCAGTCGAGTTTCCCACATTTGGGGAAATCACAGGGGTCAGCATACCCAGAATGCAATGAATGAACCTAACCCTGGGAGAACAATCTTCATGACCATGGTATCTCCTATGCAAAATAAGTATGATTTGGGATAGGGCTGGGGAGGGCCGTTGCTCAGGCACATCTCTGTCAAGTAAGTTGCATTTGATTTGTTGTTTGGGGGTGCTTCAGTATTAGGCAGCCTTCTGCCCTACCATGTTCATCTGAAAATATGTGTTCTCCCTGCAGTTGTTGTCCCCAGATGAGAGTTCCCTTGTGCTGCCTCAGTTGAATCTCCTTTTGGAGAAGACCTCAATAAGATTGTAGCTGATCTGGCTACTGCTAAAACAGCTTGCCTACCTAGTATGACTCCTACCACGCAGAAGGCTAAAAGTACTTTTCTTGGCCCTTTCATCCTCCAGGTAAAGCGTACCCAAGGTCAGGCATACCCAAAGCAAGCTCATGTTTCCAGACCTGCCAAGCCCAGACTGAAGCAATCCTGGGCTGCCCATCAGCCTGCTTCCAAAACGGACAAGCCTGCCGCATGACGGTGCAGGCCTCCCTCTGGGGGATCCCAGGGTGGGGGGCCCGACTTCTAGGTTTGGCAAAGAAAGGTATAATTCTAAGCTAGAGAATTCTGTTTGGAGCTCACCTTGTACTTTGTGAAGAAATAATCAGCATTGTGGCTGAGCAGATACATGTAGTGTGTGGCTGCAAACTGCATGGATCTGCTGCGTTGTAATGCTGATTCTTTTTTTTTGCAAAGTACCAATAGCTTCATATAATGTTCACAATTTTTATGCAGGATCAAATAGCTCAATAGGTAGGGTGTTTGATTAGAATTCAACAGGTTATAGGTTTGAATCCTGGGTATGGTAGTTTGAGATGTGTTATTTAATAAAGTATGTTGTTCTGACTGCCGGCATCCTATCACCTGGGATATCATACTAAATAAATGGAGTTGATCAAATTTTTTTTTTTTTTTTTAACTAGGGACAATTTCCAGATACTTCCCTTTATAACTGAGATTGCCCCCTGGAACTTCACATCAGTTGACAACTATGCATGAGTGGGCAGTGCTTGCCCTGGATCTGTCCACCCATTTATGTGCCGCCATAAAATAAAGCATGACTAACAGTTATCCTGGGCGTACACTACACAATTATCTGTCAGGCTATCTATCCAGTCTGGATGGTTGGAATGAAAATCTGGTAATGTATAGGAGCAAATGTCAATTAACCATTTGCTCCCAAACACTAGAAAAGTGGTCAAAAATGGTCATTACACAAATTGGTTAAACCCAAAATTTAACCAATTTGTTTAGGGGACCATTTTTGTCCATTTTTTAGTGTTTGAGAGTAAATCGTTGATGGTCATTTGCTCACATAGATAACCGGATTTCTATTCCAACCAGCCAGTGTTGGAGAGATGGTCTGCCAGATTACATAATGCATACCAGAGCCATAACTAGACTTTTTGGTGCCCTGTGACAGAGAATTATATGCCCTCCCCCCCATTTTTGCAATATGGACAAAAGGCGCATGCCTTGTGGGGAAGGGGCATAACAAGATTGGTCTCAGAGAAAGCACATGAGATATGAAGATATATCTAGTATACTTGACACTCAATGGTTTGTGGTATTGCAGGGGTGCCCTCCTTAAATGCATATACAGTCACACATGGCATGTTTGTGTAAATGGCATATCAGCAGTCAGCACTAACTGGTGACATGCCATTTGTACAAGTAAGCCATGTGTGACTAATATATAAACATACTTTATTAAATAACACCTCAAACTATCATACCCAGGATTCAAACCTAAAACCTGTTAAATTCTAATCAAACACCCTACCCATTGAGCTACTTGATCCTGCATCTATTCTAACCTCCAAAAACAGATTCAGTTGCATTTTCCAGCGTGTTTTGTTTGCGCCTTTGCAAATGTCTTACATCGACAAACTTATTTAGTACTATTTTGCAAATAGGGTTACATTGTCGCAACATTGTGTTCCCTAATTGCTTGATTTTTTAAATGCAAAAATTGATAAAGACACCTGATAATTGCTCTGTGGAGTCTTCTTTTGTGTCTACTTCTTATCTACATTTAATTCCCTACCTATAATCAAGGCATTTTTAAATGCTGGGTGCTGCCAGGACGTGAGGCCTACCTAGTCTTTAGATCTGAATTTGAATGTACTTGTGAACTAACTTAATTTCCTACTTCTAAATTCATTCCTAAATTCACTACTTACATTAATCCTGTAGTTGGGCATTTTGAGCCTTCAATTGTGGGCATTGTTTTGTGTCCAGACCAGCAGCTGGTGGTGTGCATTTGCTGGAAAGGCATCGAAGACCTCCGATATGCTGCATCCCCTGATGTGTGTCTGCCTCAAGTGGCTGTCAGCAAATGCATGCTAGACACCCCATTCCAAGCTGATTGTGACATCACGGAACATGCATCATAGAACAGGCATGCTAGAACATGGGTCTTCAACCTGCGACCCTCCAGCTGCTGTGGAACTACATATCCCAGCATGCCCTGCCTCAGTTTTAGCATACCTTAAAAGCAAAACTGTGGCAGGGCATGCTGGGATGTGTAGTTTCACAGCAGCTGGAGGGCCACAGGATGAAGACCCATGTGCTAGAACCAAACCGCAGGTACATTGAATGCTAGCAAGCTGAATGTTTAAATCCTTTTTGTTCCGCAGCATTCCAATGCGGAAGATTCCATGGAACCAGAGATTATTCCATTGAGAAGGACATGCTGCCTGGATGACTGCACTGTGCAAATTAAATCACGGAGCCAGTTGGCTTGTGGGTGGCTCTGGTGACTGGGTGGTTGGGTGGGCGGTGTGTCGGAGGTGGAGCACATGCAAATGAATGTGTATCATCCAGCTAGTGAGAGAGAAAACTCATGTAGGAGTGTGCCTGCTTGTCAGTGAGTTATGCACCTTGCCAGACGTCAAATCTACATGGAGCAACTGGAGGGGACAAGAGCAGGTTTGGAAAATATAGACAGAAGAGCATATATGCTGGCGCATTCTCCATGATTGTGTCAGCTTATGTTTTGGTGCACTGCACTTTCCTCCACTAAGTTTTAGCCATTTTGTTTAAACGCAAGTGTAGTTGCTTCTCGCTCTTTTGGCTGTGATATTGTATTGTGGTTGAAGAGTCTGCTGGAGGGATTGTTTTCTTCATTGGCGAGAGACTGAAGATATTCCAGGATGGAAGGCTTGGGAACACTATCCGTTTTTCAGTTGTGGAAGAGTTGAAAGACCGGATTGGACTACATTCTATAGTAAAGGGTATCTTTGTATTTATTAATCCTCCCTTTATATGTGTCTGTCTTTCAATAAAGCTTTGGGCTTGTGATTCCGTCACCCTCTTACACTCCACACCCATAGCCTTATTAACTATTGTATTGTTTAAATGTATAGTGCAGTTCATGATTTATAGTGTAGGCTGACCTGTGCTGTAGTTCTTGAACTGTACTATACCGACAGCATTTGTATTGTGTTTTGGCTGTGCTGCAACACAGTACTTATGTGTGTAATGTTTATGTATGTTTTTTTGCTTCTTTATGTCAATAAAGACTGCTTTTTCAATCCAATATCTGAAAACAATCAATGTTTATCTTTGATGGCAATAGAAGTGGTATGATATTTGCTGCTTTTGAAAGGCAATATCTGATATGTCCCCTATCTGGGAACCATATATTAAATGGCTTTTCAGAAAAGGGAGATGGGAGAAGAGCTTTCAGTACTTGTAGGACCGATGCACATTTCCTATTCTAGCCTCCAAAAACAGATTCAGTTGCATTTTCCAGCGTGTTTTGGATGCGCCTTTGCAAATGTCTTACATCGACAAACTTATTTAGTACTATTTTGCAAATAGGGTTACATTGTTGCAACATTGTGTTCCCTAATTGCTTGATTTTTTAAATGCAACAATTGATAAAAACACCTGATAACTGCTCTGCGGAGTCTTATTTTGTGTCTACTTCTTATCTACATTTAATTCCGTACCTCTAATCAAGGCATTTTTAAATGCTGGCGACTGCCAGGACGTGTGGACTAACTAGACTTTAGATCTGAATTTGAATGTACTTGTGAACTAACTTAATTTCCTACTTCTAAATTCATTCCTAAATTCACTACTTACATGAATCCTGTAGTTGGGCATTTTGGGACTTCGATTGTGGGCATTGTTTTGTGTCCAGACCAGCAGCAGGTGGTGTGCATTTGCTGGAAAGGCATCGAAGACCTCCGATATGCTGCATCTCCTGATGTGTGTCTCCCTCAAGTGGCTGTCAGCAAATGCCTGCTAGACACCCCATTCCAAGCTGATTGTGACATCACGGAACATGCATCATAGAACAGGCATGCTAAAACATGGGTCTTCAACCTGCGACCCTCCAGCTGCTGTGGAACTACACATCCCAGCATGCCCTGCCTCAGTTTTAGCATACCTTATAGCAAAACTGTGGCAGGGCATGCTGGGATGTGTAGTTTCACAGCAGCTGGAGGGCCACAGGATGAAGACCCATGTGCTAGAGCCAAGCCGCAGGTACATTGAATGCTAGCAAGCTGAATATTTAAATCCTTTTTGTTCCGCAGCATTCCAATGCGGAAGATTCCATGGAACCAGAGATCCTTCCATTGAGAAGGACATGCTGCCTGGATGACTACACTGTGCAAATTAAATCACGGAGCCAGTTGGTTTGTGGGTGGCTCTGGTGACTGGGTGGTTGGGTGGGTGGTGTGTCGGAGGTGGAGCACATGCAAATGATTGTGTATCATCCAGCTAGTGAGAGTGAAAACTCATGCAGGAGTGTGCCTGCTTGTCAGTGGGTTATGCACCTTGCCAGACGTTAAATCTACATAGAGCAGCTGGAGGGGACAAGAGCAGGTTTGCAAAATATAGATAGAAGAGCATATATGCTGGCGCATTCTCCATGATTGTGTCAGCTTATGTTTTGGTGCACTGCACTTTCCTCCACTAAGTTTTAGCCATTTTTGTTAAGCTCAAGTGTAGTTGCTTCTCGGCCTTTTGGCTGTGATCTTGTATTGTGGTTGAAGGGTCTGCTGGAGGGAGGGATTGCTTTCTTCATTGGCGAAAGACCAAAGATATTCCAGGATGGAAGGCTTGGGAACACTATCCGTTTTTCAATTGTGGAAGAGTTGAAAGACCGGATTGGACTACATTCTATAGTAAAGGATGTCTTTCTATTTATTAATCCTCCCCTTATATGTGTCAGTCTTTCAATAAAGCTTCGGGCTTGTGATTCCCTCACCCTCTTACACTCCACACCCATAGCCTTATTAACTGTTGTATTATTGTACAGTTTAAATGTATAGTGCAGTTCATGATTTATAGTGTAGGCTGGCCTGTGCTGTAGTTCTTGAACTGTACTATACCGTCAGCATTTCTATTGTGTTTTGGCATTGCCGCAACGCGGTACTTATGTGTGTAATGTTTATGTATGTTTTTTTGCTTCTTTATGTGCATCGGTCCTACAAGTACTGAAAGCTCTTCTCCCATCTCCCTTTTCTGAAAAGCCATTTAATATATGGTTCCCAGATAGGGGACATATCAGATATTGCCTTTCAAAAGCATCAAATATCATACCACTTTTATTGCCATCAAAGATAAACATTGATTGTTTTCAGATATTGGCTTGAAAAAGCAGTTTTTATTGACATTAAAAAACATACATAAACATTACACACATAAGTACAGTGTTGCAGCACAGCCAAAACACAATACAAATGCTGACGGTATAGTACAGTTCCAGAACTACAGCACAGGCCAGCCTACACTATAAATCATGAACTGCACTATACATTTAAACTATACAATAATACAACAGTTAATAAGGCTATGGGTGTGGAGTGTAAGAGGGTGAGGGATTCACAAAACCGAAGCTTTATTGTAACACAGACACATATAAGGGGAGGGTCAATAAATAGAAAGATATCCTTTACTATAGAATGTAGTCCAATCCGACCTCTGTGCTCTTCCACAACTGAAAAACAGATAGTGTTCCCAAGCCTTCCATCCTGGAATATCTTTGGTCTTTCGCCAATGAAGAAAACAATCCCTCCCTCCAGCAGACCCTTCAACCACGATACAAGATCACAGCCAAAAGGCCGAGAAGCAACTACACTTGAGCTTAACAAAAATGGCTAAAACTTAGTGGAGGAAAGTGCAGTGCACCAAAACATAAGCTGACACAATCATGGAGAATGCGCCAGCATATATGCTCTTCTATCTATATTTTGCAAACCTGCTCTTGTCCCCTCCAGCTGCTCTATGTAGATTTAACGTCTGGCAAGGTGCATAACCCACTGACAAGCAGGCACACTCCTGCATGAGTTTTCTCTCTCACTAGCTGGATGATACACAATCATTTGCATGCGCTCCACTTCCGACACACCACCCACCCAACCACCCAGTCACCAGAGCCACCCACAAGCCAACTGGCTCCGTGATTTAATTTGCACAGTGTAGTCATCCAGGCAGCATGTCCTTCTCAATGGAAGGATCTCTGGTTCCATGGAATCTTCCGCATTGGAATGCTGCGGAACAAAAAGGATTTAAATATTCAGCTTGCTAGCATTCAATGTACCTGCGGCTTGGCTCTAGCACATGGGTCTTCATCCTGTGGCCCTCCAGCTGCTGTGAAACTACACATCCCAGCATGCCCTGCCACAGTTTTGCTATTAAGGTATGCTAAAACTGAGGCAGGGCATGCTGGGATGTGTAGTTCCACAGCAGCTGGAGGGTCGCAGGTTGAAGACCCATGTTTTAGCATGCCTGTTCTATGATGCATGTTCCATGATGTCACAATCAGCTTGGAATGGGGTGTCTAGCAGGCATTTGCTGACAGCCACTTGAGGGAGACACACATCAGGAGATGCAGCATATCGGAGGTCTTCGATGCCTTTCCAGCAAATGCACACCACCTGCTGCTGATCTGGACACAAAACAATGCCCACAATCGAAGTCCCAAAATGCCCAACTACAGGATTCATGTAAGTAGTGAATTTAGGAATGAATTTAGAAGTAGGAAATTAAGTTAGTTCACAAGTACATTCAAATTCAGATCTAAAGACTAAACACAAAACACAAAATAAGACTCCACAGAGCAATTATCAGGTGTCTTTATCAATTGTTGCATTTAAAAAATCAAGCAATTAGGGAACACAATGTTGCGACAATGTAACCCTATTTGCAAAATAGTACTAAATAAGTTTGTCGATGTAAGACATTTGCAAAGGCGCAAACAAAACACGCTGGAAAATGCAACTGAATCTGTTTTTGGAGGTTAGAAAAGATGCAGGATCAAGTAGCTCCATGGGTAGGGTGTTTGATTAGAATTCAACAGGTTATAGGTTTGAATCCAGGGTATGATAGTTTGAGGTGTTATTTAATAAAGTATGTTTATATATTAGTCACACATGGCTTACTTGTACAAATGGCATGTCACCAGTTAGTGCTGACTGCTGATATGCCTTTTGCACTAAAACAAATTAAAATGGTAAAAGTTATTGTACTTTAAGTAAAAATAAAAGCTAAAATATCAATCCCAGTTTTGGATTACTTTAATGAACAAAAAAAAAATGCATATAGCAAAGGATAGTTTCAATCTGCCTACCTCTGGGTTATGGGCCCAGCATGCTTCCATTGCAGTACTCTGCTGCACATGTAAGTGCAAGAGATCCTGAAGCACTCACTCATCATGCGAAAGTACCAATGTGTTTCTTCATTGGTTGCTGGAAGAAACATCTTACAAAAACTCTCCAGATTATTGACTTTTTAAAGTTTTTCTAGGAAACGTTCTAGATGAATGCTTATTAATCTTTGTCAGTATGGACTTTTTGCAAAGTGTCTCTGTGGCGCAATCGGTTAGTGTGTTCAGCTATTAATCAAAAGGTTGGTGGTTCAATCCCACCCAGGGACGTAATTGACCTTGTAATCAGATTTTGGTGATATTTAAGTAGACAAGTCAAAATTGCAAACCCCCTCTTATGGTGTAGGGTACCTGGCCTTCTCTGATGTAATCAGAGTTAGATTTGATTAAGTGATTTTATAAAAAAAACAGCTAGGAAGCACAATTTAGCAGTGGGTTGCAGAGAAAAAGAAAAATGCTGGCAGAAAAATCCAATTGAGTGATTAAACAGCTCTTCATTTTCTGGGTTTATTTTTATGATAACAAATTTGTTCTCTGAAAAGTGTCCACAAAGCCAAGTATCTGATTAACATCTTTGTAGGGATGTTTTTTCACCTATTACTAAATTAAACTTGCTTCATTGGAAAGGCAGCAAGATGCATCCTCATTTCAATATCTACGGAAATAATACAGGTTGACACCAGGAAACATTAACGCCACTGCATCTTTGCTGTTTTCTCATGTGGAAGTCTGTTTAATGTGAAAACAAGGTGATATCTAATTAGCACACAGGTAAGGAATTAAGAAAATCTTTATTTAAGGGTGAAGATGTTTCTCACAAAATCGTTGCCCCAATGCATCATTGAAATTCAAGCTGGAAAGATGATTTTAATATATCACTTGTACATTTTGTATTGCTCTTCTGGTGACAATGTAGTTTGTTTTTGTCAATTACCATTTTAATAATCGGGTAAAGAAAATTAATTGGATTTTTGAAAGAAAACAATACTGTCAATATACTATTAAAACAAATTAAAATGGTAAAAGTTATTGTACTTTAAGTAAAAATAAAAGAGCAAAAATATCAATCCCAGTTTTGGATTAATTTAATTAACAAAACAAAATGCATATAGCAGAGGATAGTTTCAATCTGCCTACCTCTGGGTTATGGACCCAGCATGCTTCCATTACAGTACTCTGCTGCACATGTAAGTGCAAGAGATCCTGAAGCACTCACTCGTCATGGGAAAGTACCAATGTGTTTCTTCATTGGTTGATGGAAGAAACATCTTACAAAAACTCTCCACATTATTGACTTTTTAAAATGTTTCTAGGAATCGTTCTAGATGAATGCTTATTAGCCTTTGTAAGTATGTACTTTTGCAAAGTGTCGCTGTGGCGCAATCAGTTAGTGTGTAAGGCTATTAACCAAAAGGTTGGTGGTTCAATCCTACCCAGGGACTTAATTGACCTTGTTATCAGATTTTGGTGATCTTTAAGTAGACAAGTCAAAATTTCAAACCCCCTGTTATGGTGTAGGGTACCTGGCCTTCTCTGATGTAATCAGAGTTAGATTTGATTCAGTGATTTTATAAAAACAGCTAGGAAGCACAATTTAGCAGTGGGTTGCAGAGAAAAAGAAATATGCTGGCAGAAAAATCCAATTGAGTGATTAAACAGCTCTTCATTTTCTGGCTTTATTTTTATGCTAACTAATTTGTTCTCTGAAAAGTGTCCACAAAGCCAAGTATCTGATTAACATATTTGTAGTGATGGTTTTTCACCTATTACTAAATTAAACTTGCTTCATTGGAAAGGCAGCAAGATGCATCCTCATTTCAATATCTACTGAAATAATACAGGTTGACACCAGGAAACATTAACGCCACTGCATCCTTGCTGCTTTCTCATGTGGAAGTCTGTTTAATGTGAAAACAAGGTGATATCTAATTAGCACACAGGTAAGGAATTAAGAAAATCTTTATTTAAGGGTGAAGATGTTTCTCACAAAATCGTTGCCCCAATGCATCATTGAAATTCAAGCTGGAAAGATGATTTTAATATATCACTTGTACATTTTGTATTGCTCTTCTGGTGACAATGTAGTTTGTTTTTGTCAATTACCATTTTAATAATCGGGTAAAGAAAATTAATTGGATTTTTGAAAGAAAACAATACTGTCAATATACTATTAAAAAAAATTAAAATGGTAAAAGTTATTGTACTTTAAGTAAAAATAAAAGCTAAAATATCAATCCCAGTTTTGGATTACTTTAATGAACAAAAAAAAATGCATATAGCAAAGGATAGTTTCAATCTGCCTACCTCTGGGTTATGGGCCCAGCATGCTTCCAGTGCAGTACTCTGCTGCACATGTAAGTGCAAGAGATCCTGAAGCACTCACTCATCATGCGAAAGTACCAATGTGTTTCTTCATTGGTTGCTGGAAGAAACATCTTACAAAAACTCTCCAGATTATTGACTTTTTAAAGTTTTTCTAGGAAACGTTCTAGATGAATGCTTATTAGTCTTTGTCAGTATGTACTTTTTGCAAAGTGTCTCTGTGGCGCAATCGGTTAGTGTGTTCAGCTATTAATCAAAAGGTTGGTGGTTCAATCCCACCCAGGGACGTAATTGACCTTGTGATCAGATTTTGGTGATATTTAAGTAGACAAGTCAAAATTTCGAAAACCCCTGTTATGGTGTAGGGTACCTGGCCTTCTCTGATGTAATCAGAGTTAGATTTGATTCAGTGATTTTATAAAAACAGCTAGGAAGCACAATTTAGCAGTGGGTTGCAGAGAAAAAGAAATATGCTGGCAAAAAAATCAAATTGACTGATTAAACAGCTCTTCATTTTCTGGCTTTATTTTTATGCTAACAAATTTGTTCTCTGAAAAGTGTCCACAAAGCCAAGTATCTGATTAACATCTTTGTAGGGATGGTTTTTCACCTATTACTAAATTAAACTTGCTTCATTGGAAAGGCAGCAAGATGCATCCTCATTTCAATATCTACTGAAATAATACAGGTTGACACCAGGAAACATTAACGCCACTGCATCCTTGCTGCTTTCTCATGTGGAAGTCTGTTTAATGTGAAAACAAGGTGATATCTAATTAGCACACAGGTAAGGAATTAAGAAAATCTTTATTTAAGGGTGAAGATGTTTCTCACAAAATCGTTGCCCCAATGCATCATTGAAATTCAAGCTGGAAAGATGATTTTAATATATCACTTGTACATTTTGTATTGCTCTTCTGGTGACAATGTAGTTTGCTTTTGTCAATTACCATTTTAATAATCGGGTAAAGAAAATTAATTGGATTTTTGAAAGAAAACAATACTGTCAATATACTATTAAAACAAATTAAAATGGTAAAAGTTATTGTACTTTAAGTAAAAATAAAAGAGCAAAAATATCAATCCCAGTTTTGGATTACTTTAATTAACAAAAAAAAAATGCATATAGCAGAGGATAGTTTCAATCTGCCTACCTCTGGGTTATGGACCCAGCATGCTTCCATTACAGTACTCTGCTGCACATGTAAGTGCAAGAGATCCTGAAGCACTCACTCATCATGGGAAAGTACCAATGTGTTTCTTCATTGGTTGATGGAAGAAACATCATACAAAAACTCTCCACATTATTGACTTTTTAAAATGTTTCTAGGAATCGTTCTAGATGAATGCTTATTAGCCTTTGTCAGAATGTACTTTTGCAAAGTGTCGCAGTGGCGCAATCAGTTAGTGTGTAAGGCTATTAACCAAAAGGTTGGTGGTTCAATCCCACCCAGGGACTTAATTGACCTTGTTATCAGATTTTGGTGATCTTTAAGTAGACAAGTCAAAATTTCAAACCCCCTGTTATGGTGTAGGGTACCTGGCCTTCTCTGATGTAATCAGAGTTAGATTTGATTCAGTGATTTTATAAAAACAGCTAGGAAGCACAATTTAGCAGTGGGTTGCAGAGAAAAAGAAAAATGCTGGCAGAAAAATCCAATTGAGTGATTAAACAGCTCTTCATTTTCTGGCTTTATTTTTATGCTAACTAATTTGTTCTCTGAAAAGTGTCCACAAAGCCAAGTATCTGATTAACATATTTGTAGGGATGGTTTTTCACCTATTACTAAATTAAACTTGCTTCATTGGAAAGGCAGCAAGATGCATCCTCATTTCAATATCTACTGAAATAATACAGGTTGACACCAGGAAACATTAACGCCACTGCATCCTTGCTGCTTTCTCATGTGGAAGTCTGTTTAATGTGAAAACAAGGTGATATCTAATTAGCACACAGGTAAGGAATTAAGAAAATCTTTATTTAAGGGTGAAGATGTTTCTCACAAAATCGTTGCCCCAATGCATCATTGAAATTCAAGCTGGAAAGATGATTTTAATATATCACTTGTACATTTTGTATTGCTCTTCTGGTGACAATGTAGTTTGTTTTTGTCAATTACCATTTTAATAATCGGGTAAAGAAAATTAATTGGATTTTTGAAAGAAAACAATACTGTCAATATACTATTAAAAAAAATTAAAATGGTAAAAGTTATTGTACTTTAAGTAAAAATAAAAGCTAAAATATCAATCCCAGTTTTGGATTACTTTAATGAACAAAAAAAAATGCATATAGCAAAGGATAGTTTCAATCTGCCTACCTCTGGGTTATGGGCCCAGCATGCTTCCAGTGCAGTACTCTGCTGCACATGTAAGTGCAAGAGATCCTGAAGCACTCACTCATCATGCGAAAGTACCAATGTGTTTCTTCATTGGTTGCTGGAAGAAACATCTTACAAAAACTCTCCAGATTATTGACTTTTTAAAGTTTTTCTAGGAAACGTTCTAGATGAATGCTTATTAGTCTTTGTCAGTATGTACTTTTTGCAAAGTGTCTCTGTGGCGCAATCGGTTAGTGTGTTCAGCTATTAATCAAAAGGTTGGTGGTTCAATCCCACCCAGGGACGTAATTGACCTTGTGATCAGATTTTGGTGATATTTAAGTAGACAAGTCAAAATTTCGAAAACCCCTGTTATGGTGTAGGGTACCTGGCCTTCTCTGATGTAATCAGAGTTAGATTTGATTCAGTGATTTTATAAAAACAGCTAGGAAGCACAATTTAGCAGTGGGTTGCAGAGAAAAAGAAATATGCTGGCAAAAAAATCCAATTGACTGATTAAACAGCTCTTCATTTTCTGGCTTTATTTTTATGCTAACAAATTTGTTCTCTGAAAAGTGTCCACAAAGCCAAGTATCTGATTAACATCTTTGTAGGGATGGTTTTTCACCTATTACTAAATTAAACTTGCTTCATTGGAAAGGCAGCAAGATGCATCCTCATTTCAATATCTACTGAAATAATACAGGTTGACACCAGGAAACATTAACGCCACTGCATCCTTGCTGCTTTCTCATGTGGAAGTCTGTTTAATGTGAAAACAAGGTGATATCTAATTAGCACACAGGTAAGGAATTAAGAAAATCTTTATTTAAGGGTGAAGATGTTTCTCACAAAATCGTTGCCCCAATGCATCATTGAAATTCAAGCTGGAAAGATGATTTTAATATATCACTTGTACATTTTGTATTGCTCTTCTGGTGACAATGTAGTTTGCTTTTGTCAATTACCATTTTAATAATCGGGTAAAGAAAATTAATTGGATTTTTGAAAGAAAACAATACTGTCAATATACTATTAAAACAAATTAAAATGGTAAAAGTTATTGTACTTTAAGTAAAAATAAAAGAGCAAAAATATCAATCCCAGTTTTGGATTACTTTAATTAACAAAAAAAAAATGCATATAGCAGAGGATAGTTTCAATCTGCCTACCTCTGGGTTATGGACCCAGCATGCTTCCATTACTGTACTCTGCTGCACATGTAAGTGCAAGAGATCCTGAAGCACTCACTCATCATGGGAAAGTACCAATGTGTTTCTTCATTGGTTGCTGGAAGAAACATCTTACAAAAACTCTCCAGATTATTGACTTTTTAAAGTTTTTCTAGGAAACGTTCTAGATGAATGCTTATTAGTCTTTGTCAGTATGGACTTTTTGCAAAGTGTCTCTGTGGCGCAATCGGTTAGTGTGTTCAGCTATTAGTCAAAAGGTTGGTGGTTCAATCCCACCCAGGGACGTAATTGACCTTGTGATCAGATTTTGGTGATATTTAAGTAGACAAGTCAAAATTGCAAACCCCCTCTTATGGTGTAGGGTACCTGGCCTTCTCTGATGTAATCAGAGTTAGATTTGATTAAGTGATTTTATAAAAAATCAGCTAGGAAGCACAATTTAGCAGTGGGTTGCAGAGAAAAAGAAAAATGCTGGCAGAAAAATCCAATTGAGTGATTAAACAGCTCTTCATTTTCTGGCTTTATTTTTATGATAACAAATTTGTTCTCTGAAAAGTGTCCACAAAGCCAAGTATCTGATTAACATCTTTGTAGGGATGGTTTTTCACCTATTACTAAATTAAACTTGCTTCATTGGAAAGGCAGCAAGATGCATCCTCATTTCAATATCTACGGAAATAATACAGGTTGACACCAGGAAACATTAACGCCACTGCATCTTTGCTGTTTTCTCATGTGGAAGTCTGTTTAATGTGAAAACAAGGTGATATCTAATTAGCACACAGGTAAGGAATTAAGAAAATCTTTATTTAAGGGTGAAGATGTTTCTCACAAAATCGTTGCCCCAATGCATCATTGAAATTCAAGCTGGAAAGATGATTTTAATATATCACTTGTACATTTTGTATTGCTCTTCTGGTGACAATGTAGTTTGTTTTTGTCAATTACCATTTTAATAATCGGGTAAAGAAAATTAATTGGATTTTTGAAAGAAAACAATACTGTCAATATACTATTAAAACAAATTAAAATGGTAAAAGTTATTGTACTTTAAGTAAAAATAAAAGAGCAAAAATATCAATCCCAGTTTTGGATTACTTTAATTAACAAAAAAAATGCATATAGCAGAGGATAGTTTCAATCTGCCTACCTCTGGGTTATGGACCCAGCATGCTTCCATTACAGTACTCTGCTGCACATGTAAGTGCAAGAGATCCTGAAGCACTCACTCATCATGGGAAAGTACCAATGTGTTTCTTCATTGGTTGATGGAAGAAACATCTTACAAAAACTCTCAACATTATTGACTTTTTAAAATGTTTCTAGGAATCGTTCTAGATGAATGCTTATTAGCCTTTGTCAGTATATAGTTTTGCAAAGTGTCGCTGTGGCGCAATCAGTTAGTGTGTAAGGCTATTAACCAAAAGGTTGGTGGTTCAATCCCACCCAGGGACTTAATTGACCTTGTTATCAGATTTTGGTGATCTTTAAGTAGACAAGTCAAAATTTCAAACCCCCTGTTATGGTGTAGGGTACCTGGCCTTCTCTGATGTAATCAGAGTTAGATTTGATTCAGTGATTTTATAAAAACAGCTAGGAAGCACAATTTAGCAGTGGGTTGCAGAGAAAAAGAAATATGCTGGCAGAAAAATCCAATTGAGTGATTAAACAGCTCTTCATTTTCTGGCTTTATTTTTATGCTAACTAATTTGTTCTCTGAAAAGTGTCCACAAAGCCAAGTATCTGATTAACATATTTGTAGTGATGGTTTTTCACCTATTACTAAATTAAACTTGCTTCATTGGAAAGGCAGCAAGATGCATCCTCATTTCAATATCTACTGAAATAATACAGGTTGACACCAGGAAACATTAACGCCACTGCATCCTTGCTGCTTTCTCATGTGGAAGTCTGTTTAATGTGAAAACAAGGTGATATCTAATTAGCACACAGGTAAGGAATTAAGAAAATCTTTATTTAAGGGTGAAGATGTTTCTCACAAAATCGTTGCCCCAATGCATCATTGAAATTCAAGCTGGAAAGATGATTTTAATATATCACTTGTACATTTTGTATTGCTCTTCTGGTGACAATGTAGTTTGTTTTTGTCAATTACCATTTTAATAATCGGGTAAAGAAAATTAATTGGATTTTTGAAAGAAAACAATACTGTCAATATACTATTAAAACAAATTAAAATGGTAAAAGTTATTGTACTTTAAGTAAAAATAAAAGCTAAAATATCAATCCCAGTTTTGGATTACTTTAATGAACAAAAAAAAAATGCATATAGCAAAGGATAGTTTCAATCTGCCTACCTCTGGGTTATGGGCCCAGCATGCTTCCAGTGCAGTACTCTGCTGCACATGTAAGTGCAAGAGATCCTGAAGCACTCACTCATCATGCGAAAGTACCAATGTGTTTCTTCATTGGTTGCTGGAAGAAACATCTTACAAAAACTCTCCAGATTATTGACTTTTTAAAGTTTTTCTAGGAAACGTTCTAGATGAATGCTTATTAGTCTTTGTCAGTATGTACTTTTTGCAAAGTGTCTCTGTGGCGCAATCGGTTAGTGTGTTCAGCTATTAATCAAAAGGTTGGTGGTTCAATCCCACCCAGGGACGTAATTGACTTTGTGATCAGATTTTGGTGATATTTAAGTAGACAAGTCAAAATTTCGAAAACCCCTGTTATGGTGTAGGGTACCTGGCCTTCTCTGATGTAATCAGAGTTAGATTTGATTCAGTGATTTTATAAAAACAGCTAGGAAGCACAATTTAGCAGTGGGTTGCAGAGAAAAAGAAATATGCTGGCAAAAAAATCCAATTGACTGATTAAACAGCTCTTCATTTTCTGGCTTTATTTTTATGCTAACAAATTTGTTCTCTGAAAAGTGTCCACAAAGCCAAGTATCTGATTAACATCTTTGTAGGGATGGTTTTTCACCTATTACTAAATTAAACTTGCTTCATTGGAAAGGCAGCAAGATGCATCCTCATTTCAATATCTACTGAAATAATACAGGTTGACACCAGGAAACATTAACGCCACTGCATCCTTGCTGCTTTCTCATGTGGAAGTCTGTTTAATGTGAAAACAAGGTGATATCTAATTAGCACACAGGTAAGGAATTAAGAAAATCTTTATTTAAGGGTGAAGATGTTTCTCACAAAATCGTTGCCCCAATGCATCATTGAAATTCAAGCTGGAAAGATGATTTTAATATATCACTTGTACATTTTGTATTGCTCTTCTGGTGACAATGTAGTTTGTTTTTGTCAATTACCATTTTAATAATCGGGTAAAGAAAATTAATTGGATTTTTGAAAGAAAACAATACTGTCAATATACTATTAAAACAAATTAAAATGGTAAAAGTTATTGTACTTTAAGTAAAAATAAAAGAGCAAAAATATCAATCCCAGTTTTGGATTACTTTAATTAACAAAAAAAAAATGCATATAGCAGAGGATAGTTTCAATCTGCCTACCTCTGGGTTATGGACCCAGCATGCTTCCATTACAGTACTCTGCTGCACATGTAAGTGCAAGAGATCCTGAAGCACTCACTCATCATGCGAAAGTACCAATGTGTTTCTTCATTGGTTGCTGGAAGAAACATCTTACAAACACTCTCCAGATTATTGACTTTTTAAAGTTTTTCTAGGAAACGTTCTAGATGAATGCTTATTAGTCTTTGTCAGTATATACTTTTCGCAAAGTGTCTCTGTGGCGCAATCGGTTAGTGTGTTCAGCTATTAATCAAAAGGTTGGTGGTTCAATCCCACCCAGGGACGTAATTGACCTTGTGATCAGATTTTGGTGATATTTAAGTAGACAAGTCAAAATTGCAAACCCCCTCTTATGGTGTAGGGTACCTGGCCTTCTCTGATGTAATCAGAGTTAGATTTGATTCAGTGATTTTATAAAAACAGCTAGGAAGCACAATTTAGCAGTGGGTTGCAGAGAAAAAGAAATATGCTGGCAGAAAAATCCAATTGAATGATTAAACAGCTCTTCATTTTCTGGCTTTATTTTTATGCTAACTAATTTGTTCTCTGAAAAGTGTCCACAAAGCCAAGTATCTGATTAACATATTTGTAGTGATGGTTTTTCACCTATTACTAAATTAAACTTGCTTCATTGGAAAGGCAGCAAGATGCATCCTCATTTCAATATCTACTGAAATAATACAGGTTGACACCAGGAAACATTAACGCCACTGCATCCTTGCTGCTTTCTCATGTGGAAGTCTGTTTAATGTGAAAACAAGGTGATATCTAATTAGCACACAGGTAAGGAATTAAGAAAATCTTTATTTAAGGGTGAAGATGTTTCTCACAAAATCGTTGCCCCAATGCATCATTGAAATTCAAGCTGAAAAGATGATTTTAATATATCACTTGTACATTTTGTATTGCTCTTCTGGTGACAATGTAGTTTGTTTTTGTCAATTACCATTTTAATAATCGGGTAAAGAAAATTAATTGGATTTTTGAAAGAAAACAATACTGTCAATATACTATTAAAAAAAATTAAAATGGTAAAAGTTATTGTACTTTAAGTAAAAATAAAAGCTAAAATATCAATCCCAGTTTTGGATTACTTTAATGAACAAAAAAAAAATGCATATAGCAAAGGATAGTTTCAATCTGCCTACCTCTGGCTTATGGGCCCAGCATGCTTCCAGTGCAGTACTCTGCTGCACATGTAAGTGCAAGAGATCCTGAAGCACTCACTCATCATGCGAAAGTACCAATGTGTTTCTTCATTGGTTGCTGGAAGAAACATCTTACAAAAACTCTCCAGATTATTGACTTTTTAAAGTTTTTCTAGGAAACGTTCTAGATGAATGCTTATTAGTCTTTGTCAGTATGTACTTTTTGCAAAGTGTCTCTGTGGCGCAATCGGTTAGTGTGTTCAGCTATTAATCAAAAGGTTGGTGGTTCAATCCCACCCAGGGACGTAATTGACCTTGTGATCAGATTTTGGTGATATTTAAGTAGACAAGTCAAAATTTCGAAAACCCCTGTTATGGTGTAGGGTACCTGGCCTTCTCTGATGTAATCAGAGTTAGATTTGATTCAGTGATTTTATAAAAACAGCTAGGAAGCACAATTTAGCAGTGGGTTGCAGAGAAAAAGAAATATGCTGGCAAAAAAATCCAATTGACTGATTAAACAGCTCTTCATTTTCTGGCTTTATTTTTATGCTAACAAATTTGTTCTCTGAAAAGTGTCCACAAAGCCAAGTATCTGATTAACATCTTTGTAGGGATGGTTTTTCACCTATTACTAAATTAAACTTGCTTCATTGGAAAGGCAGCAAGATGCATCCTCATTTCAATATCTACTGAAATAATACAGGTTGACACCAGGAAACATTAACGCCACTGCATCCTTGCTGCTTTCTCATGTGGAAGTCTGTTTAATGTGAAAACAAGGTGATATCTAATTAGCACACAGGTAAGGAATTAAGAAAATCTTTATTTAAGGGTGAAGATGTTTCTCACAAAATCGTTGCCCCAATGCATCATTGAAATTCAAGCTGGAAAGATGATTTTAATATATCACTTGTACATTTTGTATTGCTCTTCTGGTGACAATGTAGTTTGCTTTTGTCAATTACCATTTTAATAATCGGGTAAAGAAAATTAATTGGATTTTTGAAAGAAAACAATACTGTCAATATACTATTAAAACAAATTAAAATGGTAAAAGTTATTGTACTTTAAGTAAAAATAAAAGAGCAAAAATATCAATCCCAGTTTTGGATTACTTTAATTAACAAAAAAAAAATGCATATAGCAGAGGATAGTTTCAATCTGCCTACCTCTGGGTTATGGACCCAGCATGCTTCCATTACAGTACTCTGCTGCACATGTAAGTGCAAGAGATCCTGAAGCACTCACTCATCATGGGAAAGTACCAATGTGTTTCTTCATTGGTTGATGGAAGAAACATCATACAAAAACTCTCCACATTATTGACTTTTTAAAATGTTTCTAGGAATCGTTCTAGATGAATGCTTATTAGCCTTTGTCAGTATGTACTTTTGCAAAGTGTCGCGGAGGCGCAATCAGTTAGTGTGTAAGGCTTTTAACCAAAAGGTTGGTGGTTCAATCCCACCCAGGGTCTTAATTGACCTTGTTATCAGATTTTGGTGATCTTTAAGTAGACAAGTCAAAATTTCAAACCCCCTGTTATGGTGTAGGGTACCTGGCCTTCTCTGATGTAATCAGAGTTAGATTTGATTCAGTGATTTTATAAAAACAGCTAGGAAGCACAATTTAGCAGTGGGTTGCAGAGAAAAAGAAAAATGCTGGCAGAAAAATCCAATTGAGTGATTAAACAGCTCTTCATTTTCTGGCTTTATTTTTATGCTAACTAATTTGTTCTCTGAAAAGTGTCCACAAAGCCAAGTATCTGATTAACATATTTGTAGGGATGGTTTTTCACCTATTACTAAATTAAACTTGCTTCATTGGAAAGGCAGCAAGATGCATCCTCATTTCAATATCTACTGAAATAATACAGGTTGACACCAGGAAACATTAACGCCACTGCATCCTTGCTGCTTTCTCATGTGGAAGTCTGTTTAATGTGAAAACAAGGTGATATCTAATTAGCACACAGGTAAGGAATTAAGAAAATCTTTATTTAAGGGTGAAGATGTTTCTCACAAAATCGTTGCCCCAATGCATCATTGAAATTCAAGCTGGAAAGATGATTTTAATATATCACTTGTACATTTTGTATTGCTCTTCTGGTGACAATGTAGTTTGTTTTTGTCAATTACCATTTTAATAATCGGGTAAAGAAAATTAATTGGATTTTTGAAAGAAAACAATACTGTCAATATACTATTAAAAAAAATTAAAATGGTAAAAGTTATTGTACTTTAAGTAAAAATAAAAGCTAAAATATCAATCCCAGTTTTGGATTACTTTAATGAACAAAAAAAAAATGCATATAGCAAAGGATAGTTTCAATCTGCCTACCTCTGGGTTATGGGCCCAGCATGCTTCCAGTGCAGTACTCTGCTGCACATGTAAGTGCAAGAGATCCTGAAGCACTCACTCATCATGCGAAAGTACCAATGTGTTTCTTCATTGGTTGCTGGAAGAAACATCTTACAAACACTCTCCAGATTATTGACTTTTTAAAGTTTTTCTAGGAAACGTTCTAGATGAATGCTTATTAGTCTTTGTCAGTATATACTTTTCGCAAAGTGTCTCTGTGGCGCAATCGGTTAGTGTGTTCAGCTATTAATCAAAAGGTTGGTGGTTCAATCCCACCCAGGGACGTAATTGACCTTGTGATCAGATTTTGGTGATATTTAAGTAGACAAGTCAAAATTGCAAACCCCCTCTTATGGTGTAGGGTACCTGGCCTTCTCTGATGTAATCAGAGTTAGATTTGATTCAGTGATTTTATAAAAACAGCTAGGAAGCACAATTTAGCAGTGGGTTGCAGAGAAAAAGAAATATGCTGGCAGAAAAATCCAATTGAATGATTAAACAGCTCTTCATTTTCTGGCTTTATTTTTATGCTAACTAATTTGTTCTCTGAAAAGTGTCCACAAAGCCAAGTATCTGATTAACATATTTGTAGTGATGGTTTTTCACCTATTACTAAATTAAACTTGCTTCATTGGAAAGGCAGCAAGATGCATCCTCATTTCAATATCTACTGAAATAATACAGGTTGACACCAGGAAACATTAACGCCACTGCATCCTTGCTGCTTTCTCATGTGGAAGTCTGTTTAATGTGAAAACAAGGTGATATCTAATTAGCACACAGGTAAGGAATTAAGAAAATCTTTATTTAAGGGTGAAGATGTTTCTCACAAAATCGTTGCCCCAATGCATCATTGAAATTCAAGCTGAAAAGATGATTTTAATATATCACTTGTACATTTTGTATTGCTCTTCTGGTGACAATGTAGTTTGTTTTTGTCAATTACCATTTTAATAATCGGGTAAAGAAAATTAATTGGATTTTTGAAAGAAAACAATACTGTCAATATACTATTAAAAAAAATTAAAATGGTAAAAGTTATTGTACTTTAAGTAAAAATAAAAGCTAAAATATCAATCCCAGTTTTGGATTACTTTAATGAACAAAAAAAAAATGCATATAGCAAAGGATAGTTTCAATCTGCCTACCTCTGGCTTATGGGCCCAGCATGCTTCCAGTGCAGTACTCTGCTGCACATGTAAGTGCAAGAGATCCTGAAGCACTCACTCATCATGCGAAAGTACCAATGTGTTTCTTCATTGGTTGCTGGAAGAAACATCTTACAAAAACTCTCCAGATTATTGACTTTTTAAAGTTTTTCTAGGAAACGTTCTAGATGAATGCTTATTAGTCTTTGTCAGTATGTACTTTTTGCAAAGTGTCTCTGTGGCGCAATCGGTTAGTGTGTTCAGCTATTAATCAAAAGGTTGGTGGTTCAATCCCACCCAGGGACGTAATTGACCTTGTGATCAGATTTTGGTGATATTTAAGTAGACAAGTCAAAATTTCGAAAACCCCTGTTATGGTGTAGGGTACCTGGCCTTCTCTGATGTAATCAGAGTTAGATTTGATTCAGTGATTTTATAAAAACAGCTAGGAAGCACAATTTAGCAGTGGGTTGCAGAGAAAAAGAAATATGCTGGCAAAAAAATCCAATTGACTGATTAAACAGCTCTTCATTTTCTGGCTTTATTTTTATGCTAACAAATTTGTTCTCTGAAAAGTGTC
Organism: Pseudophryne corroboree; assembly: GCF_028390025.1. Lineage (NCBI taxonomy): Eukaryota > Metazoa > Chordata > Amphibia > Anura > Myobatrachidae > Pseudophryne > Pseudophryne corroboree. The sequence goes on along the minus strand of NW_026970183.1, from coordinate 18,139 downwards.
CACAAAGCCAAGTATCTGATTAACATCTTTGTAGGGATGGTTTTTCACCTATTACTAAATTAAACTTGCTTCATTGGAAAGGCAGCAAGATGCATCCTCATTTCAATATCTACTGAAATAATACAGGTTGACACCAGGAAACATTAACGCCACTGCATCCTTGCTGCTTTCTCATGTGGAAGTCTGTTTAATGTGAAAACAAGGTGATATCTAATTAGCACACAGGTAAGGAATTAAGAAAATCTTTATTTAAGGGTGAAGATGTTTCTCACAAAATCGTTGCCCCAATGCATCATTGAAATTCAAGCTGGAAAGATGATTTTAATATATCACTTGTACATTTTGTATTGCTCTTCTGGTGACAATGTAGTTTGCTTTTGTCAATTACCATTTTAATAATCGGGTAAAGAAAATTAATTGGATTTTTGAAAGAAAACAATACTGTCAATATACTATTAAAACAAATTAAAATGGTAAAAGTTATTGTACTTTAAGTAAAAATAAAAGAGCAAAAATATCAATCCCAGTTTTGGATTACTTTAATTAACAAAAAAAAAATGCATATAGCAGAGGATAGTTTCAATCTGCCTACCTCTGGGTTATGGACCCAGCATGCTTCCATTACAGTACTCTGCTGCACATGTAAGTGCAAGAGATCCTGAAGCACTCACTCATCATGGGAAAGTACCAATGTGTTTCTTCATTGGTTGATGGAAGAAACATCATACAAAAACTCTCCACATTATTGACTTTTTAAAATGTTTCTAGGAATCGTTCTAGATGAATGCTTATTAGCCTTTGTCAGTATGTACTTTTGCAAAGTGTCGCGGAGGCGCAATCAGTTAGTGTGTAAGGCTTTTAACCAAAAGGTTGGTGGTTCAATCCCACTCAGGGTCTTAATTGACCTTGTTATCAGATTTTGGTGATCTTTAAGTAGACAAGTCAAAATTTCAAACCCCCTGTTATGGTGTAGGGTACCTGGCCTTCTCTGATGTAATCAGAGTTAGATTTGATTCAGTGATTTTATAAAAACAGCTAGGAAGCACAATTTAGCAGTGGGTTGCAGAGAAAAAGAAAAATGCTGGCAGAAAAATCCAATTGAGTGATTAAACAGCTCTTCATTTTCTGGCTTTATTTTTATGCTAACTAATTTGTTCTCTGAAAAGTGTCCACAAAGCCAAGTATCTGATTAACATATTTGTAGGGATGGTTTTTCACCTATTACTAAATTAAACTTGCTTCATTGGAAAGGCAGCAAGATGCATCCTCATTTCAATATCTACTGAAATAATACAGGTTGACACCAGGAAACATTAACGCCACTGCATCCTTGCTGCTTTCTCATGTGGAAGTCTGTTTAATGTGAAAACAAGGTGATATCTAATTAGCACACAGGTAAGGAATTAAGAAAATCTTTATTTAAGGGTGAAGATGTTTCTCACAAAATCGTTGCCCCAATGCATCATTGAAATTCAAGCTGGAAAGATGATTTTAATATATCACTTGTACATTTTGTATTGCTCTTCTGGTGACAATGTAGTTTGTTTTTGTCAATTACCATTTTAATAATCGGGTAAAGAAAATTAATTGGATTTTTGAAAGAAAACAATACTGTCAATATACTATTAAAAAAAATTAAAATGGTAAAAGTTATTGTACTTTAAGTAAAAATAAAAGCTAAAATATCAATCCCAGTTTTGGATTACTTTAATGAACAAAAAAAAAATGCATATAGCAAAGGATAGTTTCAATCTGCCTACCTCTGGGTTATGGGCCCAGCATGCTTCCAGTGCAGTACTCTGCTGCACATGTAAGTGCAAGAGATCCTGAAGCACTCACTCATCATGCGAAAGTACCAATGTGTTTCTTCATTGGTTGCTGGAAGAAACATCTTACAAACACTCTCCAGATTATTGACTTTTTAAAGTTTTTCTAGGAAACGTTCTAGATGAATGCTTATTAGTCTTTGTCAGTATATACTTTTCGCAAAGTGTCTCTGTGGCGCAATCGGTTAGTGTGTTCAGCTATTAATCAAAAGGTTGGTGGTTTAATCCCACCCAGGGACGTAATTGACCTTGTGATCAGATTTTGGTGATATTTAAGTAGACAAGTCAAAATTGCAAACCCCCTCTTATGGTGTAGGGTACCTGGCCTTCTCTGATGTAATCAGAGTTAGATTTGATTCAGTGATTTTATAAAAACAGCTAGGAAGCACAATTTAGCAGTGGGTTGCAGAGAAAAAGAAATATGCTGGCAGAAAAATCCAATTGAATGATTAAACAGCTCTTCATTTTCTGGCTTTATTTTTATGCTAACTAATTTGTTCTCTGAAAAGTGTCCACAAAGCCAAGTATCTGATTAACATATTTGTAGTGATGGTTTTTCACCTATTACTAAATTAAACTTGCTTCATTGGAAAGGCAGCAAGATGCATCCTCATTTCAATATCTACTGAAATAATACAGGTTGACACCAGGAAACATTAACGCCACTGCATCCTTGCTGCTTTCTCATGTGGAAGTCTGTTTAATGTGAAAACAAGGTGATATCTAATTAGCACACAGGTAAGGAATTAAGAAAATCTTTATTTAAGGGTGAAGATGTTTCTCACAAAATCGTTGCCCCAATGCATCATTGAAATTCAAGCTGAAAAGATGATTTTAATATATCACTTGTACATTTTGTATTGCTCTTCTGGTGACAATGTAGTTTGTTTTTGTCAATTACCATTTTAATAATCGGGTAAAGAAAATTAATTGGATTTTTGAAAGAAAACAATACTGTCAATATACTATTAAAAAAAATTAAAATGGTAAAAGTTATTGTACTTTAAGTAAAAATAAAAGCTAAAATATCAATCCCAGTTTTGGATTACTTTAATGAACAAAAAAAAAATGCATATAGCAAAGGATAGTTTCAATCTGCCTACCTCTGGGTTATGGGCCCAGCATGCTTCCAGTGCAGTACTCTGCTGCACATGTAAGTGCAAGAGATCCTGAAGCACTCACTCATCATGCGAAAGTACCAATGTGTTTCTTCATTGGTTGCTGGAAGAAACATCTTACAAAAACTCTCCAGATTATTGACTTTCTAAAGTTTTTCTAGGAAACGTTCTAGATGAATGCTTATTAGTCTTTGTCAGTATGTACTTTTTGCAAAGTGTCTCTGTGGCGCAATCGGTTAGTGTGTTCAGCTATTAATCAAAAGGTTGGTGGTTCAATCCCACCCAGGGACGTAATTGACCTTGTGATCAGATTTTGGTGATATTTAAGTAGACAAGTCAAAATTTCGAAAACCCCTGTTATGGTGTAGGGTACCTGGCCTTCTCTGATGTAATCAGAGTTAGATTTGATTCAGTGATTTTATAAAAACAGCTAGGAAGCACAATTTAGCAGTGGGTTGCAGAGAAAAAGAAATATGCTGGCAAAAAAATCCAATTGACTGATTAAACAGCTCTTCATTTTCTGGCTTTATTTTTATGCTAACAAATTTGTTCTCTGAAAAGTGTCCACAAAGCCAAGTATCTGATTAACATCTTTGTAGGGATGGTTTTTCACCTATTACTAAATTAAACTTGCTTCATTGGAAAGGCAGCAAGATGCATCCTCATTTCAATATCTACTGAAATAATACAGGTTGACACCAGGAAACATTAACGCCACTGCATCCTTGCTGCTTTCTCATGTGGAAGTCTGTTTAATGTGAAAACAAGGTGATATCTAATTAGCACACAGGTAAGGAATTAAGAAAATCTTTATTTAAGGGTGAAGATGTTTCTCACAAAATCGTTGCCCCAATGCATCATTGAAATTCAAGCTGGAAAGATGATTTTAATATATCACTTGTACATTTTGTATTGCTCTTCTGGTGACAATGTAGTTTGCTTTTGTCAATTACCATTTTAATAATCGGGTAAAGAAAATTAATTGGATTTTTGAAAGAAAACAATACTGTCAATATACTATTAAAACAAATTAAAATGGTAAAAGTTATTGTACTTTAAGTAAAAATAAAAGAGCAAAAATATCAATCCCAGTTTTGGATTACTTTAATTAACAAAAAAAAATGCATATAGCAGAGGATAGTTTCAATCTGCCTACCTCTGGGTTATGGACCCAGCATGCTTCCATTACAGTACTCTGCTGCACATGTAAGTGCAAGAGATCCTGAAGCACTCACTCATCATGGGAAAGTACCAATGTGTTTCTTCATTGGTTGATGGAAGAAACATCATACAAAAACTCTCCACATTATTGACTTTTTAAAATGTTTCTAGGAATCGTTCTAGATGAATGCTTATTAGCCTTTGTCAGTATGTACTTTTGCAAAGTGTTGCGGTGGCGCAATCAGTTAGTGTGTAAGGCTTTTAACCAAAAGGTTGGTGGTTCAATCCCACCCAGGGACTTAATTGACCTTGTTATCAGATTTTGGTGATCTTTAAGTAGACAAGTCAAAATTTCAAACCCCCTGTTATGGTGTAGGGTACCTGGCCTTCTCTGATGTAATCAGAGTTAGATTTGATTCAGTGATTTTATAAAAACAGCTAGGAAGCACAATTTAGCAGTGGGTTGCAGAGAAAAAGAAAAATGCTGGCAGAAAAATCCAATTGAGTGATTAAACAGCTCTTCATTTTCTGGCTTTATTTTTATGCTAACTAATTTGTTCTCTGAAAAGTGTCCACAAAGCCAAGTATCTGATTAACATATTTGTAGGGATGGTTTTTCACCTATTACTAAATTAAACTTGCTTCATTGGAAAGGCAGCAAGATGCATCCTCATTTCAATATCTACTGAAATAATACAGGTTGACACCAGGAAACATTAACGCCACTGCATCCTTGCTGCTTTCTCATGTGGAAGTCTGTTTAATGTGAAAACAAGGTGATATCTAATTAGCACACAGGTAAGGAATTAAGAAAATCTTTATTTAAGGGTGAAGATGTTTCTCACAAAATCGTTGCCCCAATGCATCATTGAAATTCAAGCTGGAAAGATGATTTTAATATATCACTTGTACATTTTGTATTGCCCTTCTGGTGACAATGTAGTTTGTTTTTGTCAATTACCATTTTAATAATCGGGTAAAGAAAATTAATTGGATTTTTGAAAGAAAACAATACTGTCAATATACTATTAAAAAAAATTAAAATGGTAAAAGTTATTGTACTTTAAGTAAAAATAAAAGCTAAAATATCAATCCCAGTTTTGGATTACTTTAATGAACAAAAAAAAAATGCATATAGCAAAGGATAGTTTCAATCTGCCTACCTCTGGGTTATGGGCCCAGCATGCTTCCAGTGCAGTACTCTGCTGCACATGTAAGTGCAAGAGATCCTGAAGCACTCACTCATCATGCGAAAGTACCAATGTGTTTCTTCATTGGTTGCTGGAAGAAACATCTTACAAAAACTCTCCAGATTATTGACTTTTTAAAGTTTTTCTAGGAAACATTCTAGATGAATGCTTATTAGTCTTTGTCAGTATGTACTTTTTGCAAAGTGTCTCTGTGGCGCAATCGGTTAGTGTGTTCAGCTATTAATCAAAAGGTTGGTGGTTCAATCCCACCCAGGGATGTAATTGACCTTGTGATCAGATTTTGGTGATATTTAAGTAGACAAGTCAAAATTTCGAAAACCCCTGTTATGGTGTAGGGTACCTGGCCTTCTCTGATGTAATCAGAGTTAGATTTGATTCAGTGATTTTATAAAAACAGCTAGGAAGCACAATTTAGCAGTGGGTTGCAGAGAAAAAGAAATATGCTGGCAAAAAAATCCAATTGACTGATTAAACAGCTCTTCATTTTCTGGCTTTATTTTTATGCTAACAAATTTGTTCTCTGAAAAGTGTCCACAAAGCCAAGTATCTGATTAACATCTTTGTAGGGATGGTTTTTCACCTATTACTAAATTAAACTTGCTTCATTGGAAAGGCAGCAAGATGCATCCTCATTTCAATATCTACTGAAATAATACAGGTTGACACCAGGAAACATTAACGCCACTGCATCCTTGCTGCTTTCTCATGTGGAAGTCTGTTTAATGTGAAAACAAGGTGATATCTAATTAGCACACAGGTAAGGAATTAAGAAAATCTTTATTTAAGGCTGAAGATGTTTCTCACAAAATCGTTGCCCCAATGCATCATTGAAATTCAAGCTGGAAAGATGATTTTAATATATCACTTGTACATTTTGTATTGCTCTTCTGGTGACAATGTAGTTTGCTTTTGTCAATTACCATTTTAATAATCGGGTAAAGAAAATTAATTGGATTTTTGAAAGAAAACAATACTGTCAATATACTATTAAAACAAATTAAAATGGTAAAAGTTATTGTACTTTAAGTAAAAATAAAAGAGCAAAAATATCAATCCCAGTTTTGGATTACTTTAATTAACAAAAAAAAATGCATATAGCAGAGGATAGTTTCAATCTGCCTACCTCTGGGTTATGGACCCAGCATGCTTCCATTACAGTACTCTGCTGCACATGTAAGTGCAAGAGATCCTGAAGCACTCACTCATCATGGGAAAGTACCAATGTGTTTCTTCATTGGTTGATGGAAGAAACATCATACAAAAACTCTCCACATTATTGACTTTTTAAAATGTTTCTAGGAATCGTTCTAGATGAATGCTTATTAGCCTTTGTCAGTATGTACTTTTGCAAAGTGTCGCGGTGGCGCAATCAGTTAGTGTGTAAGGCTATTAACCAAAAGGTTGGTGGTTCAATCCCACCCAGGGACTTAATTGACCTTGTTATCAGATTTTGGTGATCTTTAAGTAGACAAGTCAAAATTTCGAAAACCCCTGTTATGGTGTAGGGTACCTGGCCTTCTCTGATGTAATCAGAGTTAGATTTGATTCAGTGATTTTATAAAAACAGCTAGGAAGCACAATTTAGCAGTGGGTTGCAGAGAAAAAGAAATATGCTGGCAAAAAAATCCAATTGACTGATTAAACAGCTCTTCATTTTCTGGCTTTATTTTTATGCTAACAAATTTGTTCTCTGAAAAGTGTCCACAAAGCCAAGTATCTGATTAACATCGTTGTAGGGATGGTTTTTCACCTATTACTAAATTAAACTTGCTTCATTGGAAAGGCAGCAAGATGCATCCTCATTTCAATATCTACTGAAATAATACAGGTTGACACCAGGAAACATTAACGCCACTGCATCCTTGCTGCTTTCTCATGTGGAAGTCTGTTTAATGTGAAAACAAGGTGATATCTAATTAGCACACAGGTAAGGAATTAAGAAAATCTTTATTTAAGGGTGAAGATGTTTCTCACAAAATCGTTGCCCCAATGCATCATTGAAATTCAAGCTGGAAAGATGATTTTAATATATCACTTGTACATTTTGTATTGCTCTTCTGGTGACAATGTAGTTTGCTTTTGTCAATTACCATTTTAATAATCGGGTAAAGAAAATTAATTGGATTTTTGAAAGAAAACAATACTGTCAATATACTATTAAAACAAATTAAAATGGTAAAAGTTATTGTACTTTAAGTAAAAATAAAAGAGCAAAAATATCAATCCCAGTTTTGGATTACTTTAATTAACAAAAAAAAATGCATATAGCAGAGGATAGTTTCAATCTGCCTACCTCTGGGTTATGGACCCAGCATGCTTCCATTACAGTACTCTGCTGCACATGTAAGTGCAAGAGATCCTGAAGCACTCACTCATCATGGGAAAGTACCAATGTGTTTCTTCATTGGTTGATGGAAGAAACATCATACAAAAACTCTCCACATTATTGACTTTTTAAAATGTTTCTAGGAATCGTTCTAGATGAATGCTTATTAGCCTTTGTCAGTATGTACTTTTGCAAAGTGTCGCGGTGGCGCAATCAGTTAGTGTGTAAGGCTATTAACCAAAAGGTTGGTGGTTCAATCCCACCCAGGGACTTAATTGACCTTGTTATCAGATTTTGGTGATCTTTAAGTAGACAAGTCAAAATTTCAAACCCCCTGTTATGGTGTAGGGTACCTGGCCTTCTCTGATGTAATCAGAGTTAGATTTGATTCAGTGATTTTATAAAAACAGCTAGGAAGCACAATTTAGCAGTGGGTTGCAGAGAAAAAGAAAAATGCTGGCAGAAAAATCCAATTGAGTGATTAAACAGCTCTTCATTTTCTGGCTTTATTTTTATGCTAACTAATTTGTTCTCTGAAAAGTGTCCACAAAGCCAAGTATCTGATTAACATATTTGTAGGGATGGTTTTTCACCTATTACTAAATTAAACTTGCTTCATTGGAAAGGCAGCAAGATGCATCCTCATTTCAATATCTACTGAAATAATACAGGTTGACACCAGGAAACATTAACGCCACTGCATCCTTGCTGCTTTCTCATGTGGAAGTCTGTTTAATGTGAAAACAAGGTGATATCTAATTAGCACACAGGTAAGGAATTAAGAAAATCTTTATTTAAGGGTGAAGATGTTTCGCACAAAATCGTTGCCCCAATGCATCATTGAAATTCAAGCTGGAAAGATGATTTTAATATATCACTTGTACATTTTGTATTGCCCTTCTGGTGACAATGTAGTTTGTTTTTGTCAATTACCATTTTAATAATAGGGTAAAGAAAATTAAGTGGATTTTTGAAAGAAAACAATACTGTCAATATACTATTAAAACAAATTAAAATGGTAAAAGTTATTGTACTTTAAGTAAAAATAAAAGCTAAAATATCAATCCCAGTTTTGGATTACTTTAATGAACAACAAAAAAATGCATATAGCAAAGGATAGTTTCAATCTGCCTACCTCTGGGTTATGGACCCAGCATGCTTCCATTGCAGTACTCTGCTGCACATGTAAGTGCAAGAGATCCTGAAGCACTCACTCATCATGCGAAAGTACCAATGTGTTTCTTCATTGGTTGCTGGAAGAAACATCTTACAAACACTCTCCAGATTATTGACTTTTTAAAGTTTTTCTAGGAAACGTTCTAGATGAATGCTTATTAGTCTTTGTCAGTATATACTTTTTGCAAAGTGTCTCTGTGGCGCAATCGGTTAGTGTGTTCAGCTAACCCTTGTGCACTATCCTGACTTCTCCTCCTGTCTGCTTACTTTGTGCCTTCCAATGCACAATGCAAACTACAGGTAGTGCTGCAGGGCCCACACCCTTTTACTTGCCTTACGGAGCAGCTCTGGAGCTGTTTCAGTGCCAAGCTGCTGTAAGAAATAAGCTTGAATGCTTCAGAGGCTGGGGCATTGTCAACATGAGCCCCACACCAAAGGAGGGTGGAGGTGTTTAATGCGAACTAGGGGTCATCCAAGCGCCGCAAAAGGCCGCCATACCCTGCACGCCCCTTTTCTCTTTTCATATGCAGATGAGGATTGAAGCCAACTTTGACCCACTGCTTGGATGACATCACCATATGCAAATCCATCTGCTGCAGGCCTTCCCCCCGGAATGCTTGCACTAGTTGTTGCATTTGGTTTGTTGTTTGGGGGTGCTTCAGTATTAGGCAGCCTTCTGCCCTCCCATGTTCATCTGAAAATATGTGTTCTCCCTGCAGTTGTTGTCCCAAGATGAGAGTTCCCTTGTGCTGCCTCAGTTGAATCTCCTTTACTTGACAGAGATGTGCCTGAGCAGCGGCCCTCCCCAGCCCTATCCCAAATCATACTTATTTTGCATAGGAGATACCATGGTCATGAAGATTGTTCTCCCAGGGTGAGGTTCATTCATTGCATTTTGGGTATGCTGATCCCTGTGATTTCCCCAAATGTGGGTAACTCGACTGCATTATTTGTGGTAGTGGGGGACTGTGTTTGTGTTTTCCTCTGGTCAGCTCTGGTAAAAGTCAGATTTCTTTGTTTCAGATCTTCCTCTAGCCTTGTTCTTCTTTCGAGAGTTCCCTTGTGCTTCCTCAGTTGGATCTCCTTCAGTTGACAGGGCGGTGCCCGAGCAGCGACCCTCCCCAGCTCAAGCCCAACTCCTACTTACCTGCCAGGTGAGATACTATGATCATGAAGGTGCTTCTTCCAGGGCAAGGCTTACCCATTGCACTCTGGGTGTGCTGCCCCTGCGATTTCCCCAAATGTGGGAAACTTGACTGCATAATTTGTGTTTCCCCTGGTCGGCTCTCGTATAATTCAGATCTCTTTGTCTCAGGTCTCTCTCCAGCCTAGTTTGCTGTCTGTTTCCACTTCTTTTTTCTTGAGCCCCTCCCTTTTATACCCTTGTGCACTATCCTGACTTCTCCTCCTGTCTGCTTACTTTGTGCCTTCCAATGCACAATGCAAACTACACACCCTTTTACTTGCCTTACAGAGCAGCTCTGGAGCTGTTACAGTGCCAAGCTGCTGTAAGAAATCAGCTTGAATGCTTCAGGGGCTGGGGCATTGTCAACATGAGCCCCACACCGAAGGAGGGTGGGGGTGTTTAATGCGAACTAAGGGTCATCCAAGCGCCGCAAAAGGCCGCCATGCCCTGCATGCCCCTTTTCTCTTTTCATATGCAGATGAGGGTTCCAGCCAACTTTGGCCCACTGCTTGGATGACATCACCGTATGCAAATCCGTCTTCTGCAGAACTTCCCCCAGGAATGCTTGTACTAGTTGTTGCATTTGGTTTGTTGTTTGGGGGTGCTTCAGTATTAGGCAGCCTTCTGCCCTCCCATGTTCATCTGAAAATATGTGTTCTCCCTGCAGTTGTTGTCCCCAGATGAGAGTTCCCTTGTGCTGCCTCAGTTGAATCTCCTATACTTGACAGAGATGTGCCTGAGCAGCGGCCCTCCCCAGCCCTATCCCAAATCATACTTATTTTGCATAGGCGATACCATGGTCATGAAGATTGTTCTCCCAGGGTGAGGTTCATTCATTGCATTCTGGGTATGCTGACCCCTGTGATTTCCAAAATGTGGGAAACTCGACTGCATTATTTGTGGTAGTGGGGGACTGTGTTTGTGCTTTCCTCTGGTCAGCTCTGGTAAAAGTCAGATTTCTTTGTCTCAGATCTTCCTCTAGCCTTGTTCTTCTTTCGAGAGTTCCCTTGTGCTGCCTCAGTTGGATCTCCTTCACTTCACAGGGGGTGCCCGAGCAGCAATCCTCCACAGCTCTGGCCCAACTCCTACTTACCTGCCAGGTGAGATACTATGATCTTCACTGTTAGGGCAATCAGGATGTGGAATTCCCTGCCAGGGAAGGTGGTAATGGCGGACTCTGTAATTGGATTTAAAAAAGGAATGGATACATTTCTGAATGAAAAAGCTATCCAAGTTTATAATACTTAAAATATCAACATGGTTAATCCGGGGGTAACATGAGTTGTAGTAGCTAACTAGTCATAATACATTATTAAGCAAGTATGTAGAATCATCACAACTTAAAACAGGTTGAACACGATGGGCAATTTGCCTCTATTCAACCTCAAAAACTATGTTACTATATGTTACTATATTACTATGTTACTGTAGTATACAGAACACCACAATGCAATGAGCAGTGATAGTGAGCACTGATGAGGATACTAGAACTGACACTGAGCAGCAAGATGCAGCACTGGACTATTAGTAATGTACTGTAGTATGCTGAGCACAACAATGCAGCACAAGACAATGAGCAGTGATACTGAGCACTGATGAGGATACTACTGAGAACTGACACTGAGCAGGAGAGACACACTACTAGTATTACTGAGCAGCAATAAGTATCCACTGATACTGAGCACTGATATTGAGATTTCCACTGAGAGAACATAGCCACGTCCTCTCCGCTCTCTCTTCAATGCACGAGTAAAAATGGCGGCAACGCGCAGCTCTTTATATGGAATCCGAATCTCGCGAGAATCCGACAGCGGGATGATGACATTTTCCCTTGTTCATAGAATTTGGGAGTCATTTTGATCCCAAAGTATTATTAACCTCAATAACCATAATTTCCACTCATTTTCAGTCTATTCTTAACACCTTACACCTCACAATATTATTTTTAGTCCTAAAATTTGCACCGAGGTCGCTGGATGACTAAGCTCAGCGACCCAAGTGGCCGACACAAACACCTGGCCCATCTAGGAGTGGCACTGCAGTGTCACGCAGGATAGCCCTTCCAAAAAACACTCCCCAAACAGCACATGACGCAAAGAAAAAAAGAGGCGCAATGAGGTAGCTGTGTGACTAAGCTCAGCGACCCAAGTGGCCGACACAAACACCTGGCCCATCTAGGAGTGGCACTGCAGTGTCACGCAGGATGGCCCTTCCAAAAAACACTCCCCAAACAGCACATGACGCAAAGAAAAAAAGAGGCGCAATGAGGTAGCTGTGTGACTAAGCTCAGCGACCCAAGTGGCCGACACAAACACCTGGCCCATCTAGGAGTGGCACTGCAGTGTCACGCAGGATGGCCCTTCCAAAAACACTCCCCAAACAGCACATGACGCAAAGAAAAAAAGAGGCGCAATGAGGTAGCTGTGTGACTAAGCTCAGCGACCCAAGTGGCCGACACAAACACCTGGCCCATCTAGGAGTGGCACTGCAGTGTCACGCAAGATGGCCCTTCCAAAAAACACTCCCCAAACAGCACATGACGCAAAGAAAAAAAGAGGCGCAATGAGGTAGCTGTGTGACTAAGCTCAGCGACCCAAGTGGCCGACACAAACACCTGGCCCATCTAGGAGTGTCACTGCAGTGTCACGCAGGATGGCCCTTCCAAAAAACACTCCCCAAACAGCACATGACGCAAAGAAAAAAAGAGGCGCAATGAGGTAGCTGTGTGACTAAGCTCAGCGACCCAAGTGGCCGACACAAACACCTGGCCCATCTAGGAGTGGCACTGCAGTGTCACGCAGGATGGCCCTTCCAAAAAACACTCCCCAAACAGCACATGACGCAAAGAAAAATGAAAGAAAAAAGAGGTGCAAGATGGAATTGTCCTTGGGCACTCCCACCCACCCTTATGTTGTATAAACAGGACATGCACACTTTAACCAACCCATCATTTCAGTGACAGGGTCTGCCACACGACTGTGACTGAAATGACGGGTTGGTTTGGACCCCCACCAAAAAAGAAGCAATTAATCTCTCCTTGCACAAACTGGCTCTACAGAGGCAAGATGTCCACCTCATCATCATCCTCCGATTCATCACCGTGTACATCCCCCTCCTCACAGATTATCAATTCGTCCCCACTGGAATCTACCATCTCAGCTCCCTGTGTACTTTGTGGAGGCAATTGCTGCTGGTCAATGTCTCCACGGAGCAATTGATTATAATTCATTTTAATGAACATCATCTTCTCCACATTTTCTGGAAGTAACCTCGTACGCCGATTGCTGACAAGGTGAGCGCCGGCACTAAACACTCTTTCGGAGTACTACTTGTGGGAGGGCAACTTAGGTAGAATAAAGCCAGTTTGTGCAAGGGCCTCCAAATTGCCTCTTTTTCCTGCCAGTATACGTACGGACTGTCTGACGTGCCTACTTGGATGCGGTCACTCATATAATCCTCCACCATTCTTTCAATGGTGAGAGAATCATATGCAGTGACAGTAGACGTCATGTCCGTAATCGTTGGCAGGTCCTTCAGTCCGGACCAGATGTCAGCATCAGCAGTCGCTCCAGACTGCCCTGCATCACCGCCAGCGGGTGGGCTCGGAATTCTGAGCCTTTTCCTCGCACCCCCAATTGCGGGAGAATGTGAAGGAGGAGCTGTTGACCGATCAAGTTCCACTTGACTTGATAATTTTCTCACCAGCAGGTCTTTGAACCCCTGCAGACTTGTGTCTGCCGGAAAGAGAGATACAACGTAGGTTTTAAATCTAGGATCGAGCACGGTGGCCAAAATGTAGTGCTCTGATTTCAACAGATTGACCACCCGTGAATCCTGGTTAAGCGAATGAAGGGCTCCATCCACAAGTCCCACATGCCTAGCGGAATCGCTCTGTCTTAGCTCCTCCTTCAATGTCTCCAGCTTCTTCTGCAAAAGCCTGATGACGGGAATGACCTGACTCAGGCTGGCAGTGTCTGAACTGACTTCACGTGTGGCAAGTTCAAAAGGTTGCAGAACCTTGCACAACGTTGAAATCATTCTCCACTGCGCTTGAGACAGGTGCATTCCACCTCCTATATCGTGGTCAGATGTATAGGCTTGAATGGCCTTTTGCTGCTCCTCCATCCTCTGAAGCATATAGAGGGTTGAATTCCACCTCGTTACCACTTCTTGCTTCAGATGATGGCAGGGCAGGTTCAGGCGTTTTTGGTGTTGCTCCAGTCTTCTGTACGTGGTGCCTGTACGCCGAAAGTGTCCCGCAATTCTTCTGGCCACCGACAGCATCTCTTGCACACCCCTGTCGTTTTTTAAATAATTCTGCACCACCAAATTCAATGTATGTGCAAAACATGGGACGTGCTGGAATTTGCCCAGATATAATGCACGCACAATATTGCTGGCGTTGTCCGATGCCACAAATCCACAGGAGAGTCCAATTGGGGTAAGCCATTCTGCGATGATCTTCCTCAGTTGCCGTAAGAGGTTTTCAGCTGTGTGCGTATTCTGGAAAGCGGTGATACAAAGCGTAGCCTGCCTAGGAAAGAGTTGGCGTTTGCGAGATGCTGCTACTGGTGCCGCCGCTGCTGTTCTTGCGGCGGGAGTCAATACATCTACCCAGTGGGCTGTCACAGTCATATAGTCCTGAGTCTGCCCTGCCCCATTTGTCCACATGTCCGTGGTTAAGTGGACATTGGGTACAACTGCATTTTTTAGGACACTGGTGAGTCTTTTTCTGAGGTCTGTGTACATTTTCGGTATCGCCTGCCTAGAGAAATGGAACCTAGATGGTATTTGGTACCGGGGACACAGTACCTCAATCAAGTCTATAGTTGGCTCTGAAGTAATGATGGATACCGGAACCACGTTTCTCACCGCCCAGGATGCCAAGGCCTCAGTTATCCGCTTTGCAGCAGGATGACTGCTGTGATATTTCATCTTCCTTGCAAAGGACTGTTGGACAGTCAATTGCTTGGTGGAAGTAGTAAAAGTGGTCTTACGACTTCCCCTCTGGGATGACCATCGACTCCCAGCAGCAACAACAGCAGCGCCAGCAGCAGTAGGCGTTACACTCAAGGATGCATCGGAGGAATCCCAGGCAGGAGAGAACTCGTCAGAATTGCCAGTGACATGGCCTGCAGGACTATTGGCATTCCTGGGGAAGGAGGAAATTGACACTGAGGGAGTTGGTGGGGTGGTTTGCGTGAGCTTGGTTACAAGAGGAAGGGATTTACTGGTCAGTGGACTGCTTCCGCTGTCGCCCAAAGTTTTTGAACTTGTCACTGACTTATGATGAATGCGCTGCAGGTGACGTATAAGGGAGGATGTTCCGAGGTGGTTAACGTCCTTACCCCTACTTATTACAGCTTGACAAAGGCAACACACGGCTTGACACCTGTTGTTCGCATTTCTGTTGAAATACTTCCACACCGAAGAGCAGTTTTTTTTGGTATTTTCACCAGGCATGTCAATGGCCATATTCCTCCCACGGACAACAGGTGTCTCCCCGGGTGCCTGACTTAAACAAACCACCTCACCTCCCCAGCGCCAGCAACACCCATATCCTCCTCATCCTGGTGTACTTCAACACTGACATCTTCAATCTGACTATCAGGAACTGGACTGCGGGTGCTCCTTCCAGCACTTGCAGGGGGTGTGCAAATGGTGGAAGGTGCATGCTCTTCACGTCCAGTGTTGGGAAGGTCAGGCATCGCAACCGACACAATTGGACTCTCCTTGTGGATTTGTGATTTTGAAGAACGCACAGTTCTTTGCTGTGCTTTTGCCAGCTTAAGTCTTTTCATTTTTCTAGCGAGAGGCTGAGTGCTTCCATCCTCATGTGAAGCTGAACCACTAGCCATGAACATAGGCCAGGGCCTCAGCCGTTCCTTGCCACTCCGTGTGGTAAATGGCATATTGGCAAGTTTACGCTTCTCCTCCGACGATTTTTATTTAGATTTTTGAGTCCTTTTTTTTACTGATCTTTTGTGTTTTGAATTTTACATGCTCTGTACTATGACATTGGGCATCGGCCTCGGCAGACGACGTTGATGGAATTTCATCGTCTCGGCCATGACTAGTGGCAGCAGCTTCAGCACGAGGTGGAAGTGGATCTTGATCTTTCCCTATTTTTGGAACCTCAACATTTTTGTTCTCCATATTTTAATAGGCACAACTAAAAGGCACCTCAGGTAAACAATGGAGATGGATGGATACTAGTATACTTATGGATGACGAGTGACTGACGACACAGAGGTAGCTACAGCCGTGGACTACCGTACTGCGTCTGCTAGTATAGAGATGATAATTAATGATATAAAAAAAATATATATATAACTACTGTAGGTATATATTATATAATGACGGACCTGGTGGACACTGTCAGCAGACTGCTAAACTACTAGTATGATGAAGACAGAAAAAAAAACCCCACCACAGGTAGGTAGGTATACAATTATGGACGAGCACTGACGACACAGAGATAGCCACAGCCGTGGCCTACCGTACTGCGTCTGCTAGTATAGAGATGATAATTAATGATATAAAAAAAAATATATATAACTACTGTAGGTATATATAATGTAATGACGGACCTGGTGGACACTGTCAGCAGACTGCTAAACTACTAGTATGAAGAAGATAGAAAAAAAACTTCACCACAGGTAGGTATACAATTATGGACGAGTGACGACACAGAGGTAGGTACAGCCGTGGACTACCGTACTGCGTCTGCTAGTATAGATAATATACTAAATATATTACTACTGTAGGTATATAATATAATGACGGACCTGGTGGACACTGTCAGCAGACTCCTAAACTACTAGTATGAAGAAGATAGAAAAAAAAACCCACCACAGGTAGGTAGGTATACAATTATGGATGAGCACTGACGACACAGAGATAGCCACAGCCGTGGCCTACCGTACTGCGTCTGCTAGCATAGATAATATACTAAATATATTACTACTGTAGGTATATAATATAATGACGGACCTGGTGGACACTGTCAGCAGACTGCTAAACTACTAGTATGAAGAAGATAGAAAAAAAACCCCCACCACAGGTAGGTATACAATTATGGACGAGTGACGACACAGAGGTAGGTACAGCCGTGGACTACAGTACTGCGTCTGCTAGTATAGATAATATACTAAATATATTACTACTGTAGGTATATAATATAATGACGGACCTGGTGGACACTGTCAGCAGACTCCTAAACTACTAGTATGAAGAAGATAGAAAAAAAAACCCCACCACAGTTAGGTATACAATTATGGACGAGTGACGACACAGAGGTAGGTACAGCCGTGGACTACCGTACTGCGTCTGCTAGTATAGATAATATACTAAATATATTACTACTGTAGGTATATAATATAATGACGGACCTGGTGGACACTGTCAGCAGACTCCTAAACTACTAGTATGAAGAAGATAGAAAAAAAACACCCCACCACAGGTAGGTATACAATTATGGACGAGCACTGACGACACAGAGATAGCCACAGCCGTGGACTACCGTACTGCGTCTGCTAGTATAGATAATATAATAAATATATTACTACTGTAGGTATATAATATAATGATGGACCTGGTGGACACTGTCAGCAGACTCCTAAACTACTAGTATGAAGAAGATAGAAAAAAAAAAACCACCACAGGTAGGTAGGTATACAATTATGGACGAGCACTGACGACACAGAGATAGCCACAGCCGTGGACTACCGTACTGCGTCTGCTAATATAGAGATGATAAAGATGATAGAGATGAAAAAAAAATATAACACTACTGCAGGTAAATATTTATATAATATAATGTATGACCGACCTGCTGGACACTGTCAGCAGAATGCGTTTATAGAATAAAAAAAAAAAACACCACAGGAGTGTTTAACTTTTTCAGGCAGACAATATACTGGTGGTCACACTGGCAGCAAAAGTGTGCACTGTACTCCTGCTATAACTGCTCCCCAGTCTCCCCCACAATTAAGCTGTGTGAGCAGTGAGCACTCAGCACAGTCAGATATACATAGATGATATATCATGCAGCACACTGAGGCTGAGCACATATATGGTATGTGTATCGTTTTTTTTCAGGCAGAGAACGGATTATAAATAATAAAACTGGTGGT